>NC_135783.1:217961971-218169471 GCF_051106095.1 Pogona vitticeps | reverse complement strand
GTTCTGTTTGACATGCTTTTAATGAGAATATATCTGCACTATTTATGCAGTGGTTCAAGATCCTGACCTCCATTCTGTCAGCTGGCTCTTTTAAATACTGCTTTTGCCATTCCCATGCCTTCTTCAAAAAATGGTGTTCTTCCTGCAACCCATATCTCAGAGGAGGCCATATATCTAAATTAAAATTCTTTATTAATCTAACTGATTGTTTCATACAAAATGCATATGCAAGAGTTTTCAAAACCTCTTAGACCCCTGTGGTTCAATATCAATTTCAAAATATTAAAAGCATCTCGTGGAAGATTGGAATGCAGATGAGAGACACTTTAAGACTGGAGGATCTTGAGATCTCTGAAGGTTTTAAAATAACATTGACACAATTGTTAGAAACTGTTGCTCTAACTAGTCTTCATTTGAACCTCTCCTTTCACTGGAGGTTTTGGATATGTAGTACAGCTATTGGGCTGGATTTAAGTGACCCAGAAGATAGATGTTTTTATTAACAAGAAATAACATAGAACTATTGCACCTGTCAGGTCACACATGCTACTACTAATGAAACAAGGATGGAAGAAGGAAGATGTGGTGTCCCATGGTGGAATGCTGCTAATGTAACCCTTATGGACTGTTTGGTTTGGCTCAGGTGGTGGAGAAATCCATAGGAGAGAGTTGGGCTTGTAAAGGTTTTGTTTACAACAATGGTTCCCAACCTTGGGTCCCCAGATGTTCTTGGATCAAAGCTCCCATACGCCTTCACCACTAGATGTTCTGGCCAGGTTTTCTGGGAGTTGTGGTTCAAGAACATATGGGGACTCAAGGTTGGGAAGCGTTTTGGATACAAGATTGGAAAGGAAGGAGGACTGGAGAGAGAAATGTTTCTGTGCCCCTAAGAGCAAATAATCAGTAACTGCAATTATGGGAAATGTACGTGTGGTGGGAAGCAATGGAAAGGCCTTCCAGTACTCATGTACCTCCCTTTGTATTCTGTTTTAGAGTCTTACAGGTTTACCATCGGAACTACTTCTTGTTCTGTCTTGGATCATTGGACAGAAGAAGACGCTAAGAGACAGACGTCTTAACTTTTGGTTTAAAGATACTCTGCCCCATAAATTTTAAACCATTCAGATTGATAGGATTACATTCCTTTCAGGAGAAAATTTCAGATGAGAAGGAAATTCCCAAGAGTGAGGTTTAGGAAATGTATTCTTTTATTTAGAATTTATTTAGATCACCTGTATTGCCTCTTTCTCACAGTGCAGGGACTCAAGGACTTGCCTTACATCTGAGGTGATGGAAGATATACTTAAATGTCCTGAATTTCATTGTGGAAGCATCTCCATGATAGCCAGCTGCCTGCACAGCTTCCTACACTTCAATTAAACCCAGGAAATTACTTCATAAGGTAATTCCTCCTCCAGGATTTTCTCCATTGAGAAAAGGTGGGCAGCCAGGGAAGCTACAGAATGATTCAATTCTTTAAAAAAAAACACACATTGGTTTATGAATGCTGGATATTGTGCTTCTGTATCCAAGATTCAAAATACCATAAAAGGCTGAATTTTGCTGCACAATATCATGATTGTTTTGCCCGTGGGGAAAAGGATGCCAAGCTTTACATAGCAAAAGGAAGCTTGACTGTTGAAAACGCCAGTGGCACAGTCAAGATGATCTACAGGATACTCTCTTCTGCTTATTACCATTCACATTTGTCAAAAAACAGCTCTGGCAATTATTTTATGCTTTGGTGAGAAGTGAGTAACTGATGAAAAAAGGAGTCAGCTTTTCTCCTCTTTGGTGTCACTTTGCCCAAGCTCCCCAAAGCAACACGTAGTGTCTGCTACATGTACGTCAAATTTGGTGCTGATCTAAAGTCTAGTTAAAAATTATAGCCTTTTGGGTGTATGTGAGTGCTCTTGCCACCTTTAAATATTGCCAGAAGGTCACAGGGGCACTTTCCTATGGCCATGGGAGGGAAGCATCAAAGAACACAGAGATTGAGAAGGCTAGCACGTGAAACCAGATCAAGGGGGAGAAATAGTTGACTGGGGGACCAAGCAAGAGGACCGCAGGGTGAGCAGACCACAGGGGAGAACTTTCAGTTCCTCTCAGCATCAGAGCAGGTTTCCAGCCCTTGCTGGAGCAGTCTGCTGGTAAATTCTGCAGCAGCACCAGCATGGAGGGAATGGTCCTTTTAATCACCAGGGAGGTGGTGCAGGAAGAAACCAGCTGCAGACCAGCTGTTGTGTGGCACCAGGAGTTGCACCAGGAGCTAGCCCACAGGAGCTGTACTGTACAAAGCAGGACTCCGCTTCACCACCCATCAGTTGGGGGGCACAGCACCTGCTCAGCCATAGTGACCCAGCCTCATGCCTTCCGCACCCACCATCCTCCTTTTTCTTTTTAATTTTTTTACTTCCAATTCAGCACTATACTACTTTTATCTATCTATCTATCTGTCTGTCTGTCTGTCTGTCTATCTATCTATCTATCTATCTATCTATCTATCTATCTATCTATCTATCTATCTATCTATCTATCTATCTATCTATCTATCTATCTATCTATCTATCCATCTATCCATCCATCCATCCATCCATCCATCCATCCATCCATCCATCCATCCATCCATCCATCCATCCATTTATTTATTTATTTATTTATTTATTTATTTATTTATTTATTTATTTATTTATTTATTTATTTATTTATTTATTTATTTATTTATTTAAACCCTCTACCCTTTTAGGCCCCTCAACTAATAATACACAACACAGCTTTAAAATTGACCATTATCCTCAGAGGATGCACACAGAGCTCTAAATACCATGTGGATGTCACGTAAGTTTCATCTGATTTCAAAAGCCACAATCCAGCTATTGACTCCTATTCATACTGTAAGCAAGCCCTAAGATAACCTGTTACAGGTGAATAAGCAAGTTTAGAAAACTAAATTTTCTTTTCCCGACATATAAGTAAAAGCTAGTCTAATTAAAAACAGCCAGCAGTTGTCAGCATAATCAGGGATTGTTAGCAGTGATGAAAAGGCAGATATGATTTTGTTACTATATACTCTGAAGAGATACCATGGAAATCTGTGATAGTGATCTACAACTATAGAATAATAGGCTTACTGGCTCACTTATAAGTTCAAACCTTTCTTGGATGAATGATGATTCTGTAAAACCTTTTTTGCTTGCTTTGTGTTTTTAAAGCGAATCGCTTGTTTTGAACTCACGAGTTGAAAAATGTCTTCCAGCAGCATCCCGTTTAGCTCTTGGTTGCCTTCATCTTGGGTCCTTGCCACTGCTGAATGCTAGCTGGCATTCTGACAAAATACTTTCAGTAAGTTATACTTCATGTGATGTTAATGTGGCTCTGTTTATTCATATTTATAAAGGAGATCACAATTTGTTGAAACAATTGGTTCCAGGAATAAGCTTTCATGATCTTTCCTTGGAAGAACATTTGGCAAATTCTTCCCATTTCATGAAGTTTAAATAAAAAAAAGTACATCAAGCCATTTCTATGTGAAGGGGGGGCCTAGTGTTGCATCTACTCCAACCAACTAAAGACTGACTCTCCTGCTGCCAATGAGGCATCACTATTAAATTTTGATAACGAGGCAGTGGCAAACAAACAAACCCCACCAGCTTTTGCTCCAGAAATTTGTGCTGCAGAACAATGATAGCACTTAATAATGTGACTTTTTCTTTCTTTAAAAACAAGGTATATGCAGAGGACATGCCTTGTTTTAGAACAGAATTGCAGTTCTGGAAGTGTGACTGTGTCCTGAAACAAGGTGTGTGGTCTCCATGTCCTTGACCTTGGCTTAGAACAACATTTTTTTCCTGCTACCACTCCTGGACCACCAAGCAACAGCATTGTGGTAGTAGTTGTGGAACTGGCAATAGGATTTGAGGAGGCACCAAAATTGAGGCAGAGTAGCCATGTGCATTCTCTAGGCTTCGTGGTGCCCACCACTTCCTTAGTGGATCAGGATGCCATTGCATTTCCTTTTGCTTCCCGTAGTTGATCCGAAAAAGGATGGTACAGCCTCTGGACCCAGCTGAGAAATGCAGTACATGCATTGCTATACAGCAGTGGTTCCCAACCTTGCACAACCCAGATGTTGGACTGCCACTCCCACATTTTACTTTATACTGCTTTATTTGTAGAATGGAGACAGGAAATCCTGGGTTGTCACTTAACAACTGAGTGAATAATGTTTAGCCGACAATCCTATGCCCTCTGAACTAACTGGGGATTACTTCTGCTCGCACACACGTAGGACTACACTGTGAATATTCTGGATATACCTGAGAGCCTGTATACTCTTCTAGAGAGTGGGAGTTTTCTCATCCACAAGCATTTTGATGTTTTTTATAATCACTTGACATAGTGCTGCTCTGGAAAAAGTGCCCAAAGTGTCCAGGCACTGAAGAATGGCTGAGTTCAAAAAGATTGAAAGAATATGTAACATCTCACATCGTTTTACAGGATTATAGTGGCCACCGTTTAGAAGAAAGCTATTATAGTTTGAGAGGAAAGGAGATATCAGAGTACTTGTAGTACAATTTCAATGCCTCATTTCCTCATTTATCTGTAATTTTAAAGACAAAACAGCATGGAAATAATATTTAAATAAACATTATTTTAATGTAAATGTGTATACTTTCAAATGTACATACTTTTTAAAAAATATATGCATGTCTAGATTTATTTTCTTCCTCAAGATACACATTCTTAGATGTGTTTTGCTGTTTTCACCCATCAGAACATTTGGGAAGTGTGAGTTTTGGTAGATGGTGAAATTCCAGTTTGTACATCATATAGGGAGGTACAGATCTATTCAATTCATAATGGAACCTACAGAGAGACAGTGTTGTTAACCTGTACATCAGGCAGGATATGTAACTTGTGCTGTTGTCTGCTGTCCTCTCAATGTTTAGTCAAGCTTTCCCATGGCCAGGTACCACAATGTTCCACTTCCCCAATTGCATCAACCACTGCTGTAAAATAGGGACAAGGAAATGCAAACGACTATGCTGGGTCTAGATATAGTTACGTTTGGGACTAGGTAAAAGCTGAAACGAGGCAGAATGGGCATGCCATAATAATAATATTGTTCTGATGCGTGTCCATCACACCCCAATAGTTTTTATTGTCAGGAATAATTCCATCTGGCTCCATTCGAGCTTTGACATAGTCCTGTTAAGTCCCAATCAATGTGGCGTGTGATAGATGGAGAGAGCTAGATACTCAGCTGCCATTTTCACCTTGTCCTTTTTCCCCCCAATGCAAATCAAGGTGCATGTTTTGATATAAATTAGTGGTGAGTCTGGCATATCTTTTGACTCCGATGCTCATTGGTGTTCATTAAGGATCTTGTTAAGTCAACTGTCACTCCAGATGCAGGTTTCTTATGAGGGGACATCAAGAGGACAAAAGATGTGGGACATTTATAGCCGTGGCTTCAGCCTAACTTGAAGTGTCTTGGCCGTGCTTGTATTTGATCCCAAGGCAGGTTGAGGCCTGGTGCAGTGTGTTGTTCCTAATAAGAGAAAATAATGATACTAAGGTCTCAGTGCAGTTGGTTTGTACATCCCAATTAGCTGGTCCTTGTGATTTCCTCCAACATCCCTTCACTCCATCATTTAGATGACCTCCAAGGACCTTCCCAACTCTGTGATTCTGTGTAAAGCTGCTTCAGAGTTCACAGCCCAATCTGTTGTGTGACTTCCTGGGGTGGCCTCATACCATTTAAATATGGCATTAGCCATCAAATATCCAAAGACTGAAATAAAGGTTCTCTGATGTGTCTTCCCATTTCCTGTGGCTTTCTCAGATAGGCATCACAGTAACCAATCAATTTGAAATGTGTCTTATATATAAAATAGCCAGTTTGACCTGACAGATTTCTTTATTTTCATATCCTTATAACTAATGCCACTTTTACTCAAGTGATCAGAACAGGTGCACACAAATTTTGCTAATTCCACTTCACTTCTCTGATAGTTCCCCCTTTATGGATTCCGGATTATATACTTATTGCATGATAATGACAGATCATTATGAAAAACGAAACAGGACATGCTGCTGTACGTTCTCAAATTAAAGTAACTTTGGAGCCTGTTTCTATATTTGCATAATGGTTAGGCATTTTACTAACTTTTCTATATATTATTTTCAAGGGTGTCCAGAAAAAAGAGGAAATTCTTTTGATCTTTTAAGCCCAGAATATAAAGAATGGTGGTGCTTAAATGAAGCTTTTCACCAGTTGGGAGCATCTACACTAAATAAGAAGGGAAGGATGACCACCAACTGTTGGAAAAGTATCCTCATTGTGCATAGTTAATTTCTTCCTCCTCCACCACCGCCACCACCACCATTTAAATAACCTTTCCTATTTTGCTGTCTGTCGATTGTGGAACCGGAATTGGGGCAGAGGGAAGATTAGAAACATTCTGGAATCTTAGGTTAGATTTGGCACTTTTTGGAATCCCAGGATACATTATGTACACAAAGAGATAAGATTTGTACAGAAATAGTTCCTGCTAGGGATATGCACTGATGATAGTCCCTGATTTAGCAGTTTAGAAAATGGTCCAGTTTGGCTTGGAGTGTGACTCAACAGAGAGGCTGTCCCAGGTGGATATGGGTCAATTTGAAGTTTCCTATGGCAATTAGATTGCAATTATCATTCACACAGAATGTTTAACTCACTGAAGGGGAAATGTTCTTGCTGTGCCAGTGTGCCCTTTAACAAGGTGTGCGATGCCGTTACAGTAGGAACATCCTCTTAGAGTGAGCACATCTTTTGTTTCCTCTGAACAACTTTTTGAATTGTGCTTTTCCAATCTAGTGCTATGTCAGCTGAGCACTGCAGTTTCACAAGCTGTTATATCAGTTCAGCTCTATGTCACTTGCCTTTAAAAAAAAAAAAAAAGAAGAGGACCCATGATCAATATCACCTTAGGACATATCCTTCATTGGCTGTTTGGAACAATATAGTTGTTTGCATATGCCAGAAACTAAGAAAAAAGTGATTTGAGTCAAATAACTACAAAAAAAAGAACACTATCCCATACCTGTCAAATGAAGAACAACAAATTCCCATAGTCTTACTCATGGTTAACTGTACATTGTATAGTCAACAGAAAATATATTGAACTTAACCATGCCAACTCTAATACAAATAGTGAGCTAAATGGCAGTGTTTTACATCCTTGGACAGATTCAGGGGCAACTCACTTCAGCTTGGGATTTTAACTGAAGTTAAGATTCAGGAATTCAAGTTAAGTTTCAGAAAGTTCATGCCTCTCACTTATCACTGAAAATTTAGAGTGGGAGACTTCTTTTGAGTCAGAACTGAATGCCATTTGCAGAAAAGGAAGCCCCATAGATTACATCTGTCACCCTGTAGACTTGGTACGTAGAGGAATTTTTCTGTCACACACCTTTAAAGTATGGCTTTTATAAAGCCAGAATTGCCATCTGTTTCATACTTCTCTCCTCCTCCCCACCCCCTTTTTTTCTTTTTAATGAAAATAGCACACAACGTGTCAAGGGTTTCAACCTTCTCATTTTAAGGTGCTAAAAAACTATTAAGGATCCTGTAGGAAGGAAGTGACTTTGAAATGCTTAAAAGCAAAAGTTCAGTTTGGTTTCATTGCTTTCTAAGCACTCAATTCCTTTCCAGAGCAACCAGCTTGTTTGGTAACACAAGTACTGATAAGAGAGCATGCTAAAAGTATCTCATTCGTTGTAAAGCTGTTTTTTGCGAGAAAGCAAAAATAATGATGTCACTTGAAAGAGAACAGAGAAAAAAAGGTGTTACATTAAAATGAGTTTTGTGTCATAACCTTACAGTAAATAAGAGCAGATATATATGATACGATAATGCCATCTATTGATGTTGTTATAAATTGCTTCGTCCCAGCATGAATAGTCAGCAGCAGGTAGAGCTGGTCACAGGGGTAGCTGATAGCTTCTACAGCTGATGTGATCACAGCTGTTGGCACAACAAGCCAGATTCAGAGGATAATAAAGGAAATTGTTTCAGTTTTAGAGAGACTGTATGGTATAAATATGAGGTATAAATTGCACACTGGTATCAAGGCATAAGACATATTATCACAGGATAAACACAGAGCATGAGACATGGAATGAAATTATGCCAGTCAGATGTCCTTAGTGCAGCAGAAGAGATAGCTATGCACACTGAAAAATCAGCAATTGACTTTATATACCCTGTAATCTGGCTAAATCAGGTGAGAATATTTTGTAGTAATTTTGTTTGTGTTAACAACATGCTTACAGGCTTAGAAATGCTTTTTGTTTTATATTTTCTTATTAGAAGAACTCTGGTGTTCTTTCATGTATTTTCATATTTTTTTCAAATTTTGAAGATATATTACTTTTTATATTTAAATGAAATGTTTCGCATATGTGTACTCTGCCTTTATAGGCAATAAGCTCTTATTTTTACTCTTTAAAAATGACTATTAAAAGAAATGCTCTCGTATTATTTATTCAGACATGACTTAAATTTTGCCTACAACTTAAGTTCCATTTTCATATATTTAAGCAATTATACCTATAACTTTGTTTATAGCTGTAAGAGGTAACTTATCATAAATTACAAGGAATGATTTTAAATTCTGTGTTTACAGTTTTATGTAACTGTAAGGCTTTTGGATTTAAAGATTTTTACCTGCAGTTTTTCCTACAACTGTATGATGTTTGGATGTTACAACAACCCTGAAGTGATTTTAAGTTACAGAACCTGAAATTAATGTAGAAATAAAGCTTGTAGAAATAGACAAGTTTTGGAATTGCCTGGAATTACTGCAACAAAGAAAAGAGTTATAATTAGATACCCAGATGGATTTAGAAATGCTTGTCTATGATTGTCTGGTTTCATTTTGTGATTAACCCTTTAAATGCCAGCTAGGACAAACCATAGGCTTCTGATCTTTTCCCAGGAGGTCTATATGTCTTTGTAGATCTCCTAGGGGAGACAGACATCCTCTTCAGGATCTGACATTCATTGAATACATATAGGAGCTGCAGACATACATATTATGTTTCTTAAAAACCAAACTCATTTAAAACTTTTTACACAATGAGAATGAAGTAGGGGGAAAGAATGTCCATTTCACAATCCCATTCTACCCAGCCTAAAGTATACCATTTGGAGAACACCTCTTTAAACTCACTCTGGGATTAGAAAGTTCACCTGCCCATTGCTCAATACTATTCATTTCCATTACTCTGTCCCTGAGTCTGGCACTTTCATAGAAATGAAACCTTTGTATAGCCCAAAATCCCGAAGAGGCCTCAGTCAGGATCCCGCTTTGGTTCTGGTAATTTTGGAGAGAAGCTCAGTTCATCTTGAGGAGCAACGAAACCAGTCAAAAGTGACTTTGATCCATACTTTGGCAGAATCAAATGCACAATACCAGTTCAATCCTGCTGCTGCACTCATGACTTGGCATCCAAATATTGCCTACTTTTTTCAACAGGTAGTTGGGATCATGTGGAAATTGTTTTAAACTCTCACCTGCCAAAGGGAGGTTTATACTTTGGCCATTGTGCACCATTCCCCAAACAACTGTGATTCTGCAGATCTCAACACCGTGTATAAACCTCTAGCTAGAAATCCTGTTTCCTATGATTATCACTCTCACATTGCTTATACCAGCTGCAGGAACCTGTATGTGGCTACTCACGTCTTATATATATTGCAACACCACCCAAAAAGTCATGTTATCACTCTTACACATGATGAAGTAAACATAAAATATACAACTTACCAGCTGGCAATCTGTTAATGTTTTGTGAGGGGAAGATAAAGTTATTGATGGCCCTATACAACTTAGGCATGGTTCTATAAAGGACTGTCTGCTTCCTTAAATCCTTGCTTGGTCACTGTTATTCTTATGAGAAACATCTACGTGAAGTGGCGCCACATGTCCACCTCCTTACTAAGAAGCTCTTGTTTTTGCTGGTTGAGTATTGTAGAACTCCCTGGCTTTTTAAAATACGGGGTTTAACTTTCAGATGCCTGTTGAAAAGACAGCTTTGACTTTCTAGTGTGTTCTCAAGATACACATTGTAACTTGGGCTATCACTCAGCAGGAAAAATCGTTCAAAGATATACAAATATATATATATATATCTTTGAACGATTTTCCCTCCTAAGGAAACAGATATGATTACGGGCTGTTCTTTATGTTCTTGTTGATCTCTTCCCACCTACTGGCAATGGATGTTCTGGACACTTATTAACAAAAGCATATAATGCAAATTTTGCAAAAAAATTACTCCAACTCATTCTTGTGTATCATGTGGTTATTATACATATATACACAGCTACACTTTGGCTGAAATCCTGTTGCTCAGATTTGCATTCACAATAAGGATGACATCAGCAGCAAACTGCTACTGATTAAAAGTTCATGCAAGTAGGAAACAATGCAGTGAAGAAACATGCACCATAAAAGCACAAAAGAAGCCTTTAATTAGCCTTTAATTGAAATTAGCAGCAATTTGCCGCTAATGGTGACATATTTTCCCACTGCTTCCCACTTATTAACACAGATAGTAAAAGTAATATGAAATAATGTACATTTGAATTATTGCTATATAGTTTCATTCCCTTAATTATACAACATTTTATGTAATAATTAATTTTTTTGTTCTACCTCAGTTCCAGCAATAATATTTATAAATCTGATGACTGAATAAGATACATACCATTCTAGCAGAGGCATAGTTTTCAGACTGGGAGGGGAGAATCACATTCCTAATGGCATTCTCAATTATAATTTGGTGGAATTACCCATAGCTTCCTAGAATCTTGTGTGCAAACAGCTTAATAAAGTCAGATCTATGCAATGTACTGTGGAACTGTAGCAGAAAACTACACAAATATTGAGGTATGTTTAATCAAAACCTTAAGATTCCTAATGTGTTTAAAAACTTAATAATGGCTATTCCAGTTCAATGATAGCTAATAAAATTAGCTGTAATGCTGACAACAATACTCAGTAATTAAAGGAGTGAGTAAAAATGCTAGAATAGTTTAAAGTCCCAACATGTTTTATTAATTCTCTCAGGTCTGATTGAGGACACAGTCTATTTCAATTAATTTTTCTAAAAAAAAAACCAGTCCAGGACATCACACGTATTTCTCTAACACATTGAAACAGCTGCAAGAGATTGCATTGAATTTTTTATTGTAGAGGAATTACTGTAACTACAGATTTCAGTTTGGTTGTCCAAGGAAGCTATTTTATACAAATTAGTTGTATCACTGGGGCAATGGGCAGTTACCACGTGCAGCTGATAACGCTGATGGTTATGGTGGTGGTGGTGATGAAGATACGATGATGATAATGATGATAGGTGAAGCCATAGTCAAACTACAAAAAAAATGCCTTTGTGTGTTAAAAGTGAACAAATTCATTATATATATTCAATTAGTAATATACAGTATATATCATTAATTATATAGTAATTACATATTATAGCAGAAGCTTTTACTGATAATCTCCCACAGTATGGAAGCTCAGCCATTGTGCTTCTGAAACATTCCAGCTGAATAAGTCAAGAATATCAAGAGGACCTTCAAGCAATTGGCAGAAATACTCAAGCCTCCAAGTGGACGGGGGATGGGTCTACTTCCCATGCACTATCAGTAAAATAAATAAATAAATAAATAAATAAATAAATAAATAAATAAATAAATAAATACATACATACATACATACATACATACATACATACATACATACATACATACATACATACATACATACATAAACATCTCATTATATTCGCTACCTAGAACATTCTGGAAAAGGGTCACTGTAAGTAAGAATTGACAAATTGACTTGATGGCACTTTTTAAAATTATCATCATCATCATCATTATCATGATGCATCCTTATTAGAAAGGACATATATGGCATTACATACTGGGTTCATGAAATCAGGGAAAGGATGACTAAGAAAATAATTCCTCCTTGAAGAATGCTATTTGCAATGAAGGGCAGAATAACTCTGTTGGGAGGTCAAGTTCCTTTTTTATGTGTCATCGTCTCAGCTTAGATTGCATCCCAGGAGCTATTTTTTTTGCAAGGGAAGGAGCAAACAGCTGCAAATCTTCATCTTTTCATTATTGGAGCTCGTAACTACATACATACACACACACACACACACACACACACACACACATACAATCTGAAGTTTTCTGGGTGAGATTGCAACCCCTTTTGTGCCTTTCCTTCCCTTTAAGACTTTTTTGGAAAAATAAATAAATAAATAAATTGCAGGAGCATTTTATGTGCAAAAGCTTCATCATCTCGTGTCTGTCTTTCCTCTACAAAATGGGAGCCATCATTCTGACCTAAGGCCACTGGCCACTAGGGTCACTGTAAGGATTTCTGAGAGAAAAGTGCTTTGTATACTTGGAAAAAAAATTAAAAGAGTAAGAGTTATCATCAGTAATGATAACAATGACAGAATTAAGTAATTGTCCAGAATATCTGTCCTCTGAGAAATGAACTAGTGTTTGCTGCAAGAAATTTACCTGAGGATTAACTGTCTCTGAACATGTGCAGAAGCCCTCCCAACTTTGCTAGAACAATTAATGTTTCAATCCCGTACATGACTACTTAAAAATAAGTACTGCTGAGTTCAATGCAATTTATCCTGAGTAAATGGATGTAGAAGATTGTAGCTCAAGAGACAAAGGAACTCTGAAATATTTTTTTCACTCATCTCCATTCTCTCTCCCCTTTCCCCAGTCACTTGAAGCTCCCATTCCCAGCTTTTAATGCATCCAAGTTGCTGTTACAAAATACTATTGTAAGGTAAAAAAAACCAGGAACAACCTCCTTTTAACCCATATTTGGAATCTACTGGGCTTCATGTTGGAGGACTGTCACTTTCAGACTTTAATAGCAATGTCACTTTGTGGGTTTGTACTCTTGTTTGTGTGTCTGTGTGCATGGACAGTACAAAAACTAACACTCCAGTTTTACACCACCAAGTCCCCCAAAATGTGATGCCACTCAGTGCTTGGACTTTTCTCACTGTCTAAACAGATAATGCAGCAGTGGCTTTGTTTTATCAAATATAGTGGGGCAGAACAGTGACTTTATGTTTTGCCTTATATCTTGGTTTTCACAGAGGTTATTAAATAATAGCTAGAAATCCACTCCTGCTAATGGTATAATATAGATCAGTGGTTCTTAACCTTGGCTTACTCAGGTGTTTTTGGACTGCCACTCCCAGAAGCCTTCACCACCAGCTGTGCTGGATGGGGTTTTGGGGAGTTGCAGTTCAAAAACACCTGAGTAACCCAAGGTTAAGAACCACTGATGGCATGGCTATAATCCAGACTGCAGTTGACTGAACATTATGGCGACTGTGGCTTCTAGACATTTCCCTCTAAATGGTTTTCAATTCCCTCAGTTCTCCCAATGACAACTCGTTTAGCTCTCTCTCTTTCTGCTTTCCCCCACAGAGGAGGCATCCAGAATTCACATTCTCATCCATCCTCCAGAACATAAAATTTAACTACCTAGTTCTTAAACATTTTGGACAAAATCTGAAGACTTTCTGTTTTTGAGGAAACTCTATTAAGAAGTGAATTCTCGAAGGCTTTTGCGGCCGATATCTGATCGTTGTTATAGTTCTAACTCCTGTCCTTTGAAGATGCTGGCCACAGAGACTGGTGAAACGTTAGGAAGAAAAACCTTCAGAACACGGCCAAACAGCCCAAAAAAACCCACACAAACCATCTATTAGGTTCCCCTAGAGTGTCTGACTCTAGGGGGTGGTGCTCATCCCGTTTTTCAAGCCGTAGAGCCAGCGCTTGTCCGAAGACAGTTTCCATTGTCACGTGGCCAGCGTGACTAGGGAACGCCGCTTTACCTTCCCACCGAGCTGGTACCTATTTATCTACTCGCATATATATGCTTTCAAACTGCTAGGTTGGCGAGAAGCTTGGACAAAGTGACGGGAGCTCACTCCGTCATGTGGATTCGATCTTACGACTGCTGGTCTTCTGACCCTGCAGCACAGGCTTGAAGCCTAAATATTCTCAAGCAGGAGTAAGAGGGCTTCCAAAACCCCTGGTGTCTGCCTTCCTGTGATTGAAGTGGTACTGCAGACTATCCATAGATTTTAATTAATTAATTTGGAGTGTGTGTATGTGTTTCTGTGTGTGCATGCATGCATGCAGTATACAGAGAGAGGTATATACTGTAGGATGCACTTGCTATAGTTTCAGGTGCCTTAGTTTCATTGGCTTGCAGCTATGACAAAGATGGGCAGATACACTCTCACACACATATGCTCCCTCTCTTTTATTATTCTAGATTGAAACCATCTTTAATATATTGAAAAGACACGATATAAATGTTTACATAAGTAATTGACTGAATGAACAAATAAACAGTCAACTGATTAATTCATGCATCCATTCACGATAGCCCTGCTCACATGTTCAACTCAGATGTTACATTCATGCCAATGCACTGGCTATGAGCAGGGTCATGCTGCCTAGCTCTTATCTGACATCACATACATATGAAGCAGCACCTCCTCCCTTCATATTAAGGCACTCACATATAGTGTGCATGTGTCTGCCACAGGGAAGCCTACCCTTATGCAACTGTACTCAGAAATGTCCATAGTTAGGATTCCCATCTCACCTTACTGGCATATAGGAGAAGCAGAATGCCTGAACGCTGCTTCTGGATTATCTCATAGCCTCATTCAGCTCCTCATCACATCCAGTTTTTGTCACAGCGGCACAATGTCTTTCAGGTGGTCTGCCACAATGTACATGAATGAGCACTGTGTAATTATTGGTGTGATCACACCGACAAATGCCAGCAGAATGGTAATCTAGTGGGAGGAGTGGCACAAACTTTTACGGAATCACAGCTTCAAATAACAGAACACTTACAAGAAGGGAAGCCTGCATATTTGGACACACTAATAAGTGGTTGCCGCACTACGAAAATATTCTCTTAATAGGTATGACAAAGCACCAGTATCTCAGTCACATTTTTTTTTTGTATTTCCACTTCAAACAGTAAATCCAAGTGAATTTACCTAATACTTCAATAATCCAATTATAACACTTTGCTAGCACAAATCACCGGCACATAAGCCCCAGAGTCTGTTAAATTGGGACTGTGTCGAGCTAGTCACCCAAGATTCTCTTCAAACTCTAGCAGGGGACAAGTTCCTCAACGCTGAAGAGGTTTTCTTTTTGGATTCACTGCCATGAACCTCTTCTGTTAGCAAATATTAACTTACCAATGCTACTTAATAAAAGCAACCCCTACATGCCAGATAAATCTAGACCAGGAGTGGCAGTACAAGTTTATGTTACAGCCAGGGAGTGAAACCATACAGATACAGTGGGGTCTTGACTTGAGAACTTAATCCGTATTGGAAGGCGGTTCTCAAGTCAAAAAGTTCTCAGGTCAAATCGGCATTTCCCATAGGAATGCATTGAAAACCATTTGATCCGTATCTGCTCTTTTCCGTCCATAGAAACTAATGGGAAGCTGCTATTCCGCCTTCGACCACTAGAGGGGGATATTTTGTTTCTTTTTTTCTTAGGTCAAGAAAGGTTCAGGGAAGGCAGGGAAAATACAGTCCAGGCAGTACCAGGCAGTCTGAAGACTCCCAATCCACTCTCTAAACGCTGGGAGGAGTGAGGAAGCAGACAGGCACCCTTTTCACTGGCCAACAGTTAACTGAAAGTTCAAATTTTGCACTTTCCCTGCCTCCCACGTGGGTTTTTTTCAGTTCTCAACTCAAATCTAAGTATGTAAGTCAAGTCAATATTTTCCTATGAGAGCGGTTCTTAAGTCAAAATGTTCTTAACTCGAGTCGTTCTTAAGTCAAGACCCCACTGTAGTCTGTTTCAGTTTTCGGAAAGGTACATGTTGCCTTGACACAGGAACTAAGAAGAAATGGCAAATTTGAGGATCCAGATTGTAATGACTTCAGCCCATTTTGTACTAAACACCATGCAATCCAAAACACAAACAGCTCATGTTATTCAATACTGCATGATTTAGGGTGCATAAGGACAGTTTCATTTATCTTTACACGGTTGTATGACTGTCTTTTACTCCCACAGACCATCTATCTAAACTTCCTGATGGTATTTCTTGCATATGAATCTAATTCCATTTTTTCTCTCTGTATGTAGTATTTATCTAATGGATCAAGGGGACTATCCTTCAAAGAAAATGGGGCGTTTTATTCACAATTAGGTCATTAATATGTCAGTAAAGTTACTTTCCTTCAAATAATGAGAAAATAAATTTCAAATGAGATTTACATTTGTATAGACCTGCTAATAAGGAGCAGCTCGCTCCTTTAGAAAATTAGGCTGGCAGCTTGTGCAAATAAGTCATGGAGGTTTATGGTTGGTTGGCATTCTGAGGTACCTTTATTGTGATGAACAATTCCTAAGGCTTGCTGACAAAGGCTATGAGGTTTGTGTGCTTGTTACTTGTAGGGGCTACTTTGAGGACCAATTCTGCTCACTGTTTGACATTCTGAGACCAAGAAGAAATAACAGGGGGATGTCTCCTACACATTAATAAGGCTGGGCCTTCCATGTTTTTTTTAAAAGGGGGAAACATGAAAGAGGCTCTTGCTTCCATTTTTATGTTATTTCAGTGATTCATGAAATACAACCTCTTAAACAGATATTATTCCTGTTAATGAACGAAGAGTACACAGACGTTTCTGTTCTTTCATGTTTACCTTGTTCATTGAACCTTACTTTTGTCATTTGTCTGTCAAATATTTTCTTCCTATAGCATAATGTGTGGAAGAGATTGTCACTCTTGAATTGGCCTTCTCAGCCACACTAAATGCTGTTCCAAGTCCTCCATACAGAGCACGTAACCATAGTCTCTCGAGACTGAAGGATGCCTACTACTAGCATAATGTGGGCTGCTGTTAATAGCCAATGAGAATCTCCAGGAGAAGAGAGCAGAAATTTCAAATCTGTAAAATGTCCTGGATTAGCTGGAACCCCAGTGAGGAGTTCCCAGAACTCTTTTGCTTCAGTTCTTCCTTGTTGATGCAGACACGCCATCATGTCCATCCATCCTTCTTCTTACAGCACTGGATATTACCATTTCAAAGTCAAGTGCAAAATTGCCCTGTGTTAAGAGAAATATTCCTGGCTGTATACTTACTTTGTAGAATACTTCAGAGCAGCCTCACACAAATTCAGTTCTGTGTTGGTGGATGGCAAACTGGAGAAAGTAAAATCATTCCCTTGTTCTGTAGCACGTGATCATAACATCTTATCAGGGTACACTCTGGGCTTGGTATTCGACCTTGTAGCCTGTCCATACTGTTCCAGCTTGGCCAGAGCCTTGTTGACACAGCACTCATGTATCAATCTTTCTTGCTCATTCCATCATGTACAAAGTCCAGGCTGGAATGCATCCTCAGCCCTTTTTGCCAACAGGAAAGAGTCATTTCTGCTGTGTATGAAGCAAACCAATGATTTCCTCAATGCCATTTCATAGGCAGGCCATTCCATAGGTCAGTAGTCTACTCCATAGGTCATATACCTGTAGGCCAGTTCAGTCCATATGTCCACAGACCTTTTGTCCAGTGTATCCTTGTTGTACCTACCATAAATGTAGGACCTGATTAATGCTTGTGAGTTGATATTCTGTATGGTGCTGGGCTTCTGGTATCCTCCATCTTGGATTCTGTTGCCTATCTGGCTGGCCTGATAGGCTCAAAGAAGAGGAGTTAGGAGACTCAAGGTTTTGGGGAGATAAATTGCCTCATATTCTAGAGGTTTTAGTTGAAGGTGAATTGATTACATTTCCCCATTTATTTTCTTGTTTGCTTTTATGGGTTTCGGGGAATAGAGAGGGGAGAGAGAGAGAGTTTGCTATTTTTTTCTTGTCTAGAGAGGGTGCTTTCCCTGTTTGATTGATATATTTTTTTTTGAAAAAATGTTATTTGTCTGATTCACTGTGTTTTTTATTCTGTTAAAGTGTGTTGTTTTTGTTTGTTGCTTTGGTGTATGCCAGGTCTTTTTTTCTATTGTGTTGCCTAGGCCAAGAGGGCTTGTTGTGCTGAATTAGTGGCAATGGCTCTGAACTCACACTTTTGTGTCCTCTTGCTGAATTTTTGGGTATTTTATCTGTTTTTCAATTGGTTAGTGGGTGAGTGAAGGTTTTGTTTTTTTTGCCTGTTGATAATTCCCCACCCCCCCATGTGTTGTTGCCTGCTTTTGGAATGGATTAATGCTCTGTTGCCTTGCCTCTCTGCTTTTCTGAAGTAGTTTTTAAGGATTTGGAGTGCCAGTGTTTTTTGTTTCACAAAAGGAAACCTGAGGCAAAAAACCCCGAAAGACTCTTTCCCTTTTAAGTTACACAAAAGAATCAACACAGAGAAACCATGGGAAATGAAAAAGCTATCCATGAAAAAACCTAAAATAAAATAAAAAATTATTGTGCACAACTCTACACATAAATTAGGGGAGCCTGCAGAAGAGGTGGTCAGCTAAGTGCTTTTCTGCTGGGACCATTAGCTATGGCAGGGCAATTGTCTGCTTCATATATTAGAGTACTGGTATATCTCCCCTTAATCAATTCTCTTTGGAAAGGGAGGAAGACATCTTGTGGTTGGAGGGAGCCAATGAACAAGAGCAACTTAATGGTCCTGGTGATAGCACCCTTGGGAAATGACTCAAGCCACCTCTATCAGTAAGGTGTGAGAAGATAAGGAAAGCCTGGCAGTTGCAAGGCACATTTGCCCAAGGGAAAGGCAGCAGCTAAGAAGATTCAGTCAAAAGCAGCGTCAGCATCTCAATGTCTTTTGATATTTATTTCAGAACAGCTTGAGACCTGGGACAGGTATACTAAGGTCTAAAAATAATCTGTGGACTACATTGCTGTGGGAGGCAAATTATTAACAACCTTTCCCTTGTGCCTATCATTGCCTTATCAGGACAGGAAAAAAATATAACCTAGACCAGTGATGGTGAACCTTTTTGAGCCTGATTGCCCAAATTGCAACACAAAATCAACTTATTTATTTCAAAGTGCCAATACTGCAATTAAAACCAGAATGCTGAGGTTTTAGTTTAGAAAAAACAACTGCTCCTGCACTGAAAGGGTTAAATGCTTGGTTCCCCCCCCCCCAGGCAGTATTAACAAATAAATACTTACTGGTCCTCCAATCCCCCCTTGGGCTAGACCAGTAATGATCACCATTGCACCCCTCCACTGGACCGCTGCACCAGCAGAGGGGAGTGCTGAAATCCAGGATTGGAGGACGAGTAAGTATTTCTCTATGGTGACTTATGGCTTGTGTGCCCACAGAGAGGGCTCTGTGTGCCAGTTGTGGCACATGTGCTATAGGTTCGCCATCACTGACCTAGACTCTCAGTGGCCTGCTGCCTGATTACCCTGTAATTTAAGATGACAAATCATTTGCACCAGACTCAATCAGCTTGAGCAATAGATATGCCTCTTTTGGGAACTGGACTGGCTTTGAGGCTGCACTGCAGCACTTGCTGCCCACAAACATAACGGGTATCACAGTGATCCCAGTTTGCAGTTCTGTAACATAAAGTTTCCCCTTGATATTTAGTCCAGTCATGTCCGACTCTAGGGCGCAGTACTCATGCCCATCTCCAAGCCATAGAGTTCTGAGTTCGTATTAATAAAAGGGGCTGTACGTTCATCCCACTATTGGTGTTGTATCTCTTTATTTGGTCTCCCACTTGCGATGTTCGATGAAGGGCAAGAGACACAGCATTCCTGGAAGACCAAAAGAGAGAGAATGGTTGCAGGGCATATATACTGTATGGCAAGAAAAACTGTACTGAATCCTAGATCAGATAAGCAGCCACACTGGCCGACTTGCCCATTATATATCTTAACACTGGTCAAGAGATATACTGAAGCCTGATGTGGCAGGAAAGGTAAATCCTCCTTCCTTCCTCTTTTAAAAAGGTTTCTTAAAGGATAAAAATGAAAATTCCTGCAGTCAGCTGTGGGAAAATATAATGCTCAGCCTATGGGCTTGTAAGCTGAGGTGAGTAATCTTAACATGACATTATGACTTTTCTTTAACATAGGAACTGCCTTAATAAATCAAAAGAAAGATCAAGCATAGCCCATCATTCCCATCACGGACTCTTCACTTACTTATCCAGACTGCATGATCTTCATGAGAGCACTTTTAAAATAACATGCAGTCAGGAATTATGATTTAAAGAAAATGGTGTTTTCAGTTCACAGAATTCCCTTTCTAGAAAGATCTTGCCAGTGCCAGGAAAGCATCTTTCAAGAACAAGTTGGAGCTTTTAACATTTTATTGGCTCCATTTATTTTTAAATCCACAATTTTTATCTTTAATTTAAAAAAAAGAAAAACTTGCCTAGGATTGGGGCAGTGCTGTCCTAATTGCATTTTCTCCAATTATATTTTTTTATATAGTACTTGTATGTGTTTTTAGTTCGTAGTTCTTAATTCCATAGAGTGCCCAACTGGCTTTTGGTTCGAGGACAGCCTATAAATAATGTAAAGCAAGCTAACACTTTCTGACATTGACCATTTGGGCAGAAAGATAACCTGGGCAACAAAAATCGGAAGACTCATGTTATAACTTCAATTCCATTAAGTTACTATGCTCATTACTGTTATACTGATGAACTGCTGAGATGCCGTCAAAATTCTTTTATAAAGCCATTTTGGTTTGCCTTTATATTGACCTTTCTTCACAACAGTGGTGTGCCTAGTAGGCCAGGCTGAGGGAGAAGGACAGGCCAAAAATTGAGGTGCACGGCTCAGTGGTGACTAGAACCTGGACGGAGTGCCACTCCAATATATTAATGTTTATGCATTGATATCAGCAATGACTTGCAGATGCAGCTAAGAGCTTGAGAAAGGACTTACTATAAAAATGTATGCACGTCACCTTGCATCTTCGGTTTTACATCAGCTAGAGACATGCAGGGGTTCGAGTCAGCAAACAGGTCCTGGGTGGCACAGCGCGCCACCATTTTCAGCTATAACTCTACAGCCTCACAGAATGGCTTCACCAAGAGAAGCAGGTGAATGCAGACAAAACATTTCAATGTGGGCGAAACAGTTGCCAACCAATTGTTGCAACAGCCTTATTGTGGAAGTACCTTTATTGTGTTATGAGCTGCCAGAAACAACTTGTAATGACCCTAATAGGGCTTACAAGATAAATGAGATATTTAGAGAATGAGTTTACCAGTTCTGTACCTTGCCCCAGTGGTGATTCCTGCATCCTAGTCTGTCACTCTATCCACTACATCACATCTTACTAGGCCAACTCGAAAGGCACTTGATTTCTCATAGCTCTTGCCCTCTTCACCCCACCATACACATGAGACTTCCCTTTTCCTTTTATTTGATGACTCATGTCATCTGCTCCAGCATTGTCCCTCCATATCTTTTATATACATTCATTCCCATGATATCCCTCCATCCATAGGCTGCTCTCTGAGCATGTCACTGTAGTGCTATTCTCTCTACCCAAATAAAAGAAGGGCTTGGTACAGACCTGACTGGTCACTGCACCGTCCTGACCTTGATGCTCTTCTGAGCGGCAATATTCCTTCTTTCTGCAAAGGAAGATAAATAGGGCAAGAAGAGGATGAGGAGGGGAGGGGGAGGAGAAGGCAAGAGGGAGGAGGAGAGAGGGAGGAGAAGGAGGGGAAGTGGAGGAAAGGAGAGCACAGATGTTATCTCTTTTTTAAGCACAATTACAAATCAGAAAAACAGTCAGCTTTGTTTTTCCTTGTTCTAGAAAATGTAATTTAAAGAAATTTGGAAAGTTCTTCAAACAAGAACCTAAAGGATTTTTTCCCCTCATCTGTACTAGTCAAAGTCAATCCAAAATGGAGAAGTGACATGGAAGGTTGCCATCATGGAAGTAGGATTATGCTGCATCTGCCAGCTGCCATTTATGTGATGAAGATGAGGAGAATATGAGGTAGCAATCCTACCCAGCCTTAAAATAGTTGAATATGTAGAGACTGAAACAGAGACTTGTAAGAGTTAAATAGTCAGTGTTAAGATAAACATCTTAGTCGTGCTTACAATTTCTAAGTCTCGTGTGTGTGTGTGTGTGTGTGTGTGTGTGTGTGTGTGTGTGTGTGTGTGTGTGTGTGTGTGTGTATGTGTGTGTGTGTGTGTGTGTGTGTGCTAATAGCCATTGGTTTGTTCAAAGATTCAGGCATATTAAGTGTCTGGAAAATGTGTTCCTTCAATAACCCTCTAGGGACAGTTGATGACACTTTATTTAATTCGCATTGGCATGGCATATACAACTCAGTTTAGTACAGGGGGAAATTCCTCTGTTACTGTGGCCTAATTACATTATCAGATATTAAGCAGAAATCATAAACCACAAGATGGAAATTAAACTTTCAGTGGTCACTTTGAAAGTTTTTTCTTTTTGCATTGATGTAAGGTATAAATAGAGAATCCAGATGTCAAGAATACCTCAAACATTTATTATCTCCATCCATAAATTAAACAAGATAAAACTTATATTACAGTCAGGCCATTTTGGTGCCTGTGAGCCCCACTGGCTCTCCCCGGATCAGCAGGCAGGCCATCTTCCATGCCAACATCTACAGAGCCAGCTTGCACAAGACCTGATGGGCTTATTGAAACTTGGAAGGGGGTATTCAACAACAGAACAGTTAACAAATAACCTGGCCCTAGGGTTGGTGGCCTCTGTTAACCCTGGTTAACTCTACAGTGCCCTCAGTTAATTTTACTGGGGTGTGTGATTCCTCTGGTGGTTTTACCATTGAGCGTATTGTTGTACACCCACAGTGAGAGCAGGGGACATTGTATATTGAGTCCCAGCTGGTCTGGTCTCTCTGACACCTGTTGCTGCTCTTCTTGCTGATGGCGGACATGAGGCTTCTGTCACTGTCACCCTCAGTGCTGCAGTTGTGTTGGGGTCAGCTCTCTCTCCTGAATTTCCCCAGAGATCTGATGTCAAGGTCAGGCATGCCTTTCACCCCAGGAGCTGGGGCGAGAAAGTGGGTGAGGAGCTTGGAGTTTTGGCCCCTTGCCATTTGGTACCCTCAACTCCACCATCTCTCCAGCCCAGGGGTCTCCCTTGACCATGTAGTCCCACTATCTGCCCTATCTGTGCAGGAGGCTTCCTCTAACTCCTCCTTTGTTTTCCTGCAACTCCCTCCTTCCTCCTCCTCCTCCTCCTCCTCTGTCTCCTCTACCACCACATCTGGCATGTCTCCTGCAAAAGTTTCTTTTTAAGACCACCCCACCACCTTTCCTAGTACTTTTATAATTCTCATGCCCCAGCTTCCTTCTGCCTCTCTTTTCTTCCTTAGAGGGTGTTCTGGGGCCAATCCAGTGAATGCTATTCCCAAGTCTTCCCTATTTGATTTGGCGGAAACAGACTTCATTTAGACAGTGGAGTCTCTGGATCTTGAGGCCTCTTCAGGTGGAGCCTCCAACTTGGCCTCAGTTTGTGTGGTGCAGTCTCTGGCCTCTGACTTGTCTGTTGTTGTTTTTCCCAGCAGGGCAGGCACATTGTTCTCCTGGGGCCCTGGGCTGGGGCTATATGATGCACCAGAGGTATCCCTGCTGAATTCCCCCTCCCAGTGCTTCCAAAAATGTGGAAAATTGCAGTATAATGCAACTTCACATAATTCAGACATTGTAGCCCTATTCTAGCACTATAAATGTTAGTGGTATGAACCACTTTATAGTTGAACACCCAGAAGGAGAACCTCTATGATCACTTCTTTTGTGGTTTCAGTGCCAGATTTGAAGAGGAGAGCTACATGCATAGGCTGTACACACAAGGACACATCCTGAAAGTCTGCAGCTTTCAGGCACAGCACTGAAATAATGAAGAATGCAACAACAGAAGAGACAGCGCTAGGCGATTCCTCTTACTGTGATAGCAGAAGTGGCATTTATCAGGCCGTTCAGTACAGCTTGCTCATTGTACTCTTTCAACTCTAGATACTAGGGATAAGCAACATATGAAGATGGGGACCTGAATGCTCTTCTGCCGAGCTTCCTAGCAGCACCTTACTGGCCATTTTTAGGCATCTGGCTGTGAAGCCAGAGATTGGGAGTTCAATTCCCCACTGTGCCTCCTGTGAGTAGAGCCAGCCTGTGTAGTTATGGGCAAGCTACACAGTCCCACAGCGCCCCCAGAGGAAGAGGATAGTAAAACACTCCCAAGTATTCTCTATCTGGAAAAACCCTGAAAAGGGTTACCCTAAATAGAACTGATGACACATGGCTATTCTATCATTATTCATTTGAAACATATTTACCTTGCTGTTTAGCAACCAATCAAAACAACTCAATGCTGTCAGACTGCTGTACCATGATTGGTAGTAAGACAATCTCTGGCCACAAGCTTATAGTAGAAAACACATGATACCCAAGGGGGGGAAAGGCATAGTGAGGGAGAAGAGGTGAAAGGGAAGCTCAGGCAGCAGTTCTTGAAGTTACAATTTGACACTGACCGGCTGGGATGGAAACAATCCAAGAAGCCTGATGGGGAATGGCAGCAGCCAGCTAACAGCTGAGAGAAGCTGCTCATATAGAGCAGCCCTGGTTCTTCTCTCTCTCTAAGCTCTACAGCACAATGGAATCTTTACTGCAAAGTTATAACTGAGAGATAACCAAAGGCTGTTGTTCTTTTCAGAGAAGGCAAGGAATAATTTGCCCTATCTTGTATTGTAGGAAGGAAACAGTACTCATTCCACAGAAAGTGAACTGGAGGGGGCAACAGGCTAACAAATTCCAACTTGTCCAGGAAATTAATAATAATTAAGAAATTCATTCGTTTGTTTGTCAGTTCATTTGTTTGTTTGTTCCTTTTGTTCATTTGTTTGTTTTCATTCGTTCATTTGTTTGTTTGTTTGTTTGTTCCTTCCTTCCTTCCTTCCTTCCTTCCTTCCTTCCTTCCTTCCTTCCTTCATAAAGCTGGAGAGGTTTGCCCCTGCAATCCAGTCCCACCTCTTTTGTCTCAGGTGAGCATGGTTACAAAAATGTGTACTATCAGGGATCAGACTAAAAAACGATCAGGAACTTGCTCATGTAAATACATATTTGGGGTACATCTTATTGCCCTCAGCTAAAGCCCGATTTGGTCATTATCTTATCCGATGCCATCAACATTGATAGAGGGAGTTGCTAACCCCTTGTCACTTTCTCCATGCAAGGAGACTAGGTCTGAAGATAGTTCCACCTCACCTGTAGGCTTCACACTGAGCAAAAATCCTGGAAAATCTGGGTTCTTACTTGCATTTAATAAGAACCTTGACTTAGTTCTTTAGATGAAGAGAGTGACAAGGGAAGGGGCAGTGCTAGCTGCTTCTCTCCATGACATTGAATAATGACTGAATAGGTGTAAAGAAAATATGTGCACAATTGACTGCCATGACAGCCTTCTACTTTAATGGAGGTGCAGCTCTGTACAGTGGGGTCTCGACTTAAGAACTTAATCCGTATTGGAAGGCAGTTCTCAGGTCGAAAAGTTCTTAAGTCGAATCTGCATTTCCCATAGGAATGCACTGAAAAACCATTTAATCCGTATCTGCTCTTTTCGTCCATAGAAACTAATGGGAAGCTGCTATTCCGCCTTCTGCCACTAGAGGGGGATATTTTTTCTTTTTTCCTTTTAACCTAAGATGACTTAGCTTTAAAAAAAAGGAAAAAAAAGAGTTCGTAACTTGAATCTAAGTTTGTAAGTCGAGTCCATATATTCCTATGAGAGCGGTTCGTAAGTCGAGACCCCACTGTACATGCATATTTATGTAAAGAAATCATGCTTCTGATTTTTATAGGGTCAAGATGCCCAGCATGAGTGTTTCTGATTCCACCGCCACTGTGATGTTGTTGTTTTATTTCTATTTTGTACCATTTGTATTGGAATACCAAATGTGGTTTGGTGGATAGAGTGATGGATTAGGACTCAGGAAGCCTGGGTTCAAATCCCTGTTCAGCCATAAACGTTCACTGCAGGGTGGGCAACTGTAAAACCACTTTTTAAACATCTTGCCCACACTGAAAGCCCTATTAGGCTCACTGTACATCAGTTTTGACTGGATAGCATATAAGATAACAACCCTTTGCAGACAATGCCTTTAGGGTCTTTCCCTTTTTAAAGACAAGCACATACACACACACAGTAAGTACAAAAGCATAGGCTGATTTCTGAAGACAACTGAGCATACACAAACACACGGGGCAGGTTGGGTGCTCACATAGATGCAACCCACCCATCTATATATTTTTTAAAGTCCATGCAATAGCACATAGCAGTTTTCATTGTGTTGCATTTTGTAAAACATATCTTGAAGATCAACAAGCACTCCTTTGTGTTGAAATTAGTAAGCCGACCTTTGTAGAAGTTGGGTCTCAGTAGGCATCTTTCAGTCTCAAGAGACTATAGTAACATGCTCTGTGTAGAGATCTTGTCACAGTGTCTAGTTTGGCTGAGAAGGCCAATTTGAGGGTGACAATCCCTTCAACACTGAAGACAATCTGTCCCCTGTCCTGCTCCCTGATTTTGCTGGTTTTGGGACTGCTTCTTTACCTTGGCAAGTGTCTCTTCAAATTGGAAGAGGTGTGTACACAGTAAAAGTTCATTAATAAATGATTGATCAGGATTGGATAGGGATGACTCACCATTTTGGTGAGTAATCCCACTTCGCAAGTCATTGAAACTCGAACCTGGAGGCGCTGGCTTGCTACAGCTCAAAATATAAGGAACTTTTAAAACAAAAGAAGCAGGCATTTATGTCAGCTCAGTGGAAGGAACTAGGGCAGGCTGTCCTGGAAAAGAAAGAGCGAAAATTCTGGAGCATGGTCTCAGCTGTGGATATATACCTGAATGGCCCCCAGTATCAGAACAGGAAGTGCATAAACTTATCAATGCCTTAGCAACAGACAAAGCACCTGGCGAGGACATGATCCCACCAGAGGTGTATAAGAACAACCTGGAATGGTGGGATCCAGTACTAGCACAGTACTAGCAATGCTACAGGAATCTTTCCTGAGGGGTGGAGGCAAAGCATAATTTTCCAAATTTATAAAAAAGGCGATAAATCCATCCCCCATAACTACCGCCCAATCAGCTTACTGGATATCAGCTCCAAGCTCTATACCCGTCTTCTTCTTCATCAGAAGCTGGCTAAATGGATGGAGGAAAATAATATCCTTCACCAGGAACAAGCAGGTTTTAGGAAGGGCCATAGCACAGTAGACCAAATCTACGTGCTACATCATCTAGTATGCAAATACACCACCAGGCCATACAAATGGCTGTTCACAGCTTTTATTGACTTCTCCTCTGCATTTGACACAATCACCAGAAACCGCCTGTGGGACAAGCTCACAGAGACCAACATCGATAAGAGACTCCTCACCCTAATACAAGAACTATACTCCAGCACAACGTTGAGGGTAAGGATTAGCACAGATGGAAGGCTGACAGAGGAAATTCATACCAACAAAGGGGTAAAACAAGGATGCTTACTCGCACCCCTACTTTTTAACTTTTATATTAACAATATTGTAACAGCTTTAAACCATCCAAATCATTCCCCCCCCCCCAGTTGGGAATTATAAGACTGCAAGCCTTATATATGCTGATAAAGTTGACAACTCACGAAGCACAAAGTTGTCCCTATGAAGTAACGAATAACAAAGTTATTAATCAATTCATGGGGGGGGGTATTTTTAAAAAAACCACTCCCGCTGCCACCTTTGCAACCTGTGATCCACAACCAAAATTTCCACTATACTATTGTTTGAAATGTATACATAAAACAGCTAAGTCATGCAAGAAAGATCCACCTCCTCATCACAAAAGGCTATACAGAGAGGGAGGTGGAGAGAAATTAACAGTCCAATTCTGCACATATCTACTCAGAAGCAAGCCTGAGAGTTTGTGGTAGAGGAATGCAGGCTTTCACAATCCGCTAACACATCAGCAATCTCAAGCACTTTAAAAAAAAGGCCAAGAACAACAGGACCCCTTGAATGTTTTAAGGTGTATTGTATCCCTATAAAACCAGGCGAGACTCAGCTTTCCCTTAACCTCCTTAGATTTATAAATGGCATTTATAGCACACAATGTCCTCTTATAGATTAAATTAATGTTATTGTAAAGAGGTTTAATACTCAATGTTATTTATGGCTCATGTTGAGAAAGAAGCTGTACTCCGTTATGATGATTAATATAATTTCCGCAAGTTCTCATGGATGAAATTGCTACCATGTGCATATTTTCAGCACAAAACAGATAACCATAATTCTCAAAAAAGGCAGCCATGATTGTGTTACTGATGCACCATTTGGAATTAGCAAATTACTGTGGAATGGATAAAATATTTTGCTAGATATCATTTTGTGCTCTCTGTGCAGTTGAAATGTTTTCATGCAGGCAATTTATATGACCCCTTTTCCCCTTTGCCATGAAATCATATGTTTATTTCTCTTAGTTGTTACAATCAAGCCCTAATAAAGTAGCCCCTGCTGCCCAGACTTAATAACAGTGGGGATTTATATTTGGAAGCTCATGTTCCAAAACAAAATCTCTGGCTAGAGGCAGGCTGTCCGTAGGTTTTTGAAGGTCAGAGAAGGTTACATTAAATCTTGGCTTTTTACCTGTTAAGTTCAACTATCACTTAGAATAATACATACAAACACACAAATTACATCCAACCCATTCAAGGCATCTTCATTTATTTAATTAGACTCAAACGATGTGACAATTAATTTAAGAAATACAGCTCAAAGGTGTAATTTGTCTTTTCAGATTTCAGCTAACTGATTCTTAGGTTCAAAGCTTGAATCTGAAGGCAACATAAAAGATGGAGCAAAATAACACAGAACTTGATCTTGAAGCCAAGTGAAATAATCAAGAAAGCAGTACATCCAGAGAACACATCTCATTTGCTACATGATATTTTAAATTTCTTTAAATCTATTTGCAGAGATGGTGCCTTTTACAAATTATCTTCATATAAATTCATGCCTTTTGACGCAAATGTTTTCCTGTTATAGCTTTGGGAGATCATCTTGCCCTGGAATTTTCCAGTTTTCACCAGTGTCTACCACGGAGATGAGGATGATATTTAGAGACAGCAGAGGTCAGTGGTCTTTAAAACCACATTATTATTTCTCATACATGCCTATAGTATATGATATTCAAAAACAGATATATTAAATGCTCTTAACACAGTGCTCTTTTGCATTATATTAGGAAGAACTCTTGACCTTGATGTAAATCTTGCCTTATTGGCCCACTTACACACATACCCAGACAGAGCACATATACTGTAGTTGCTATTGGACTAGGTACTGATACTAAACAATACTGCTTGGAACACATAGTGGAACAAAGTCTGGCTGCAGTCAATTTCAGCAATGCTCAAAGAACACTGTTAGAAAAATCATGTACCTCAGTATTGGTACCTCAGCACTAAGTGGTGAGTCATGTTGACAAATCAATAAGCACCAAGTTGTAGACCATGCAAAAAGACCTTAGTATCTATGTCCCTGTTTGATGGTATTGCCCACAGATGCTCCAAGCTTTTCATGAGATAGTTTTCCAATCCCCCCAAAAAACTAATTTCCTCATTGAGCCTGTTAGCCATTTTTGTGGCAGTAAGCTCACACCTAGCATTTAAAAATGTGATTGTCTTTCAGTACCTCATCAGCTGGCTTGTGATCACTGGTAACTGGAAAGAGGTTCAACAACTCCCTTTATTCCTGTGGAGATGCAAAGCAAGCAAATTGGCCCTATGGAAAAGCTTACAAGACAGGAACAGGCCTCAATGAATTACCAGGACCTTATGTAATGAACTTTCCCTTTTTACTGTAAGAAAACTTGTAAAGAACCTGGCATTGTTTGAACTGAAATATCTGCTCAGTCAGGAGGCTCACAGACAGAATTTCACCTAGTCTCACCAGGCCATGGTGTAGACAAAGTGAGGAGGGAGGGAAGACAGCCATGCATATTGATTAATGAGTCTATGCTTGCATTCCTGGTTGCAGGCCCTTCCACACAGTGTAACAAATGGGGAGTATAGAATGAAACTACTACTACTGAAGAAAATCTGTATAGTGTGCTTAATAGTATATACAATAATGTAAAATTCAATACAATAAATGTATTAAATATGTTTAACAAGGAAAATGTAATTGTTTAGAACTCCACCACCTTGCAGTATATAGTGAATAGTTCAGAACAATGGTAAAGTATAGTACACATATCAACCAATACATACATCACACATTATTAATCCAATGAAGCATCTATGGTGTGCAATATCTTAAAATTCCATTCTTAGATGCTGATCATGTTTGAAATACCGGCGGACTGAACAGGTTCTGAGTTTCTTATTTCTCACATAGCACCTCATTCATTTTGTGACCTTTGTCAATAGTTTTGAGAGCCCGGGTTGGCACCACTTGAGTAGCAGAAGGATTCCATCATATGCGTGTTTCAGATTCTTTTCCAGAAAGCGAAATCAAGAGGAAGAAGAAGGAGCAAAGAACAAGAAAGGAAAACATTCTTCTTTAGAGAGGCTTTTGGGGAGTCAGTGGGCAACTGAGATGGGGACATTTAGTGGGCTATTTAAAATCTGTTCTTCACTGTTGTTTTTAAAGGTTTGTATATTATTGTTTACAATTTTTAATTGGTATGTTTTTAATTATTTGTGGATTTTAAAATATTTTCTTTTAAGCCTCCTGGATATCACACCTGGCAAGAAAAGTGAGGTGTCCCAATAAAATATTGGGACACAAGAAGGTGCTAGAATAGGGTATGGAAGCAAAATAGTGGAGAAGATGCCACAGAAAGAAGGATATATGTACTTTTATTAGAAAGACACATCACGCAATCCAAAGCATTACTTCCAAAAAGAAAAAATGTGACAACTTGCTGTCCACAATTATGCAGTGCTACCTTGATGGTGGTCTCAGTCCCACTGTTTATTTATGAATGACTTCAGCAGGTTTTTAACTTATTTCTTTCTGCAAGGCTCTGTCTTTAAGGCTCTGTCTTTAAGGCTCTTCGGGTGAAAGAAAGATTTCCTTGGGACAAAGGTGGGAATGAGTTTACTTCCATTGTCCACAGCACTAAATATTAATTATGGCACCTTAAAGGCTAACAAGCTTTGTTTTATGGACAGCAGCCCACTACTTCAGCTGTGTGAGCCATAGGCTGATTTTATAGGCTGGTGTTCACAGCCGTTTGCACCAAATAAAGCTGCTAGTTTTTAAGGTGTACAATAGTCTTTAGTGTTTTTACTGCAGCAGAGTAACACAGCTACCCATTTGAAATAATTGAAACATTGCTACACATATTCATTTCTGTCTTCAGTGCTCCAGCAGGAAACAAGTAGGAAACTAACAGAAGTTCCCACCTGCCATAATGGGTTCACGTATGCTTCACAATTGTCACACTGGGTCCTCATATGCCACAGATCATGGCGGGCATTCTCAACACAGATAATGTCTTTGCCTTGTCACCGGGCTCATGGCCACTGGGATCCACCATGGTGGCGCGTCCTTAGAGCAGCTCTAAATTTTGGAGGTTTTTCAAGTTTAAGTGGAGTTATTTCTTCACTAGATTGGAACATAGCACAGAAAATTGTGCAAAAAGTGATGTGCACGTTCTATCCATGTGTTCCTCAACAAGCCGTAATGTAAAGAGATTTACCTGGCATTCCTTATAAATTATTGATACCAATTAGCCCAGTGTGGATTCAAAATGGTGAAGCAAATGGAGCACTGTCTTTAACATCTCTTTGCCACTGTGGACTTTCTTTACTCTAAGTTGTTCATGCTTCCTTCTCCTTAATTCTAGCTCTTGTCAAGCACCATTACATGTGAGCAACATAAAGACTTAAAGACATACCCTCTGGTTAAAACAACAGCAAGAATAAGAATAAGATGTTCACAGTTCTCCAGTGTAGACAGAATTAATGGCGCTTAATAATTATGCAAAGTGATAACACTTATTATGAGATCATATAAACATGTTTAAATGAACAGTGGCAGTAACCTTTAAAAGAGAAAACAAAAATTACCCAATCCAAATAACATAGATCTGAACATTTATGCTGGTAAATCCTTCTGAATGTGAAGGTTTTTAAGTTCTTGATCAAATTTATATTTTAGTGTGTTTATTTTCACACCTATTCTTCCTGCTACCAACCCTGGTAATTGATCTCTGATAGTGCAATCCTTCAGGATGTTCATCTACACTGAACATTTGTTCTACTTTCCGTGCATCTACAACATGCCTGCAACTTTCTTTTTATCTATAACACACATAATTCAAGGCTTAAACTAGTCTCAACAGAAGCAAAGCAGGACAAAACCCCACCACGGACAGCGCTGTATTTTTGTTCTGCTTTGCTCTAATTTTCTCAATACAAGATCTGCTTATGTGCACTCCAATACCATGTCAATAAATGTGGATGAATGCGCTTTGTGGCTGTGACATTTCCTTGTGGGTGTGTTTGTGTTGCTCGGTCTCTACCTCTCCATGCCTCACTGCTCCCCCTGCGTAGTTTCCGTGGGATATCAGATGTTCCTGTGTTCTCCTTTTCAATTTTTTTTAAAAAAATATGTTATCACTTCTCCACTGTGCAGAAAACTGAAAACTATATTTAAACAAAAAAATAGAATTAGAAGACAAAAACCTGAAAGGTAGAGAATGAGGAGGAGAGGAGAGAGTGAAGTAGATAACGGAAAAGGGAAGATGTTATTCCTCTGGCCTGCTTTTTATTAAAAATGGTATTATTTTTGCACTGTAGCAAAAAAGTGAAACACCACTTAAAAATCAACAAGAAAACAAAATTAGAAAACATTGGAGACAGAGTAATGGCCCAGGAAAGCAAGGGGGAAGGTGACAACAGAAAAAATATCAGCTGTGCTTGCATTCTGCTTTTTAATTTTTAAAAATATTATCACATTTGCATCATGCACAAATGTGAAGACTAAAGATAGAAAAAAATTCCTTCTGCAAGGCATTGAGATAAAACATGAAAGTCTGAGAATAGGGAAGGAAGCAAAGAGTAAAGTAAATGGGGAGAAGCAGAAAAGATATCAGCTGTTCCTCTGATAGGCTATTATTTATTTATTTATTTATTTATTTATTTATTTATTTATTTATTTATTCATTCATTCATTCATTCATTCATTCATTCATTCATTCATTCATTCATTCATTTAACTTACATATTACCCAATAGTGTGATTTGCTACAAAAGTGATATTATTGTTACTTTTGAGCCAAAGCGGAAATGTGAAAGTTTTTTTTAAAGACCATTATACCAGAAAGCATTGTGGACAAAATGTGATGTTTTGAGACTGGTGGGCAGGTACAGTGAGGGGAACAGAAAGTGCAGTAGATGGGGAGAGGCGAAGAAGGTAAGCAAAAGCAAAGGGAACAATACCCGAGGGAGCAATTCTGGATGTACTGGAATACATCCAATTATTCTCTTCCATGTGTGGATATTGGGGTGATCTATTTAAATCTGCAACAACTACAAAATAACAAAACGGCCCAGAGCAACTGCAGAATAAGAAGGGACAACAACACTGGTAGTTTAGTCCCTCTCTTAATTTTCTGAAATGGCAGAATTCACAATAGGATACGAACCCAAAGTCTGTTTAAGAATATTACGTGTGTTACAATAAGATCTGCATCTAGTTTATTGGTGCACAGCCTGATGAAGATTGGTATGGGTTGAAAGCTAGCCATGTTGTGTTTTAGTGGTCTAATAAAGGCATGGCCCATTCTTGCTTTTTTAGAGCAGTTGCTATCCTTTCTTCTTCTTATGGTCCGCTTTCAAATCAAACTTGGACTGGGTCACCCTTCAACAAGCAAGCCTTTAGTCAAACTGTTCTCTGATAGATCTCCCCAAAAGAAATGTCCTCTGCCAAATATGTCATATAGCCACTCTACAACTTAGTCACCTTTGACCGGGCACTTATCTCTGTCCTTCTGTCACCTCTCTAAAGGACTCTAAGGAGAAAATTGTGTGAAAAAAGGATGAGTTCGTTGCTATACATGTAATATTAAATGCAGAAAGCAAAGAAGACTAATGTTTATGTGCCTTCCCACCCAAACACTTTCCCAGGTATAACAGAAATTCAGTATATGAGCAACATAAACTCATAGACATGGCTTTGTCCCCCATTTTGGCCCGCTCTAGCAAAGTCTTCCCACTGAGGGAAGCTGTTTATGTGTATGTTTTGTCCTTTTGTCTAGCTATATTGTTTGGGATCATTAAATGTATGAGGGGTCATACATCTATATTTTACCTTTCTGTCAAATATTTACATGTCATCCTGAGGACCTCACCAAGGAGTTGTTGTGATTGCTTGCCAAGAAGTATCAAGGCTCAACATAATTGTTAGTGTTTAAAGGTTTTCCTGTTTATTTCTGCAAATATATGGCATAAACACTGTCAGTTCTGTGTAAACTCCACTGTATGTATTATTTTCAAAGCCAATAGACTAGTAAAGTCCTAGCATTGTTGAAAACTGCATTTTCAGCCAAGCTTTTGTGGTTAGTAATGCCATGTGTGAAAAATCAAGCAACTGCCTTACCACGTAGCAACTTAGCTAACTAATTAGGAACTAACCATAAAAAGCTCAGCCTAGTAGAGGCCTAGCATGAAGTCAAATTAAACAAACCAAATACAAACCAGGGCAGTGTCTCATTTTTGTTAAAGCTTCAGACTAAATTAAGCAACACAACGATAGAATGAAATATATATCATATAAATACCAAACATGTACAGTATCATAAAATGCAAGCCACCGTTCAGGGGACAGGGTTTTGAGCGATATTCAAAAAATTTTTCATTAAAGCATCCATTTGTTTTGTCATTTGAGAACTATTTAGTCGCATTACTTTCCCTGTGGAATTTTTTTCCAGATGCCAATTGACACAGTCAGAAAATTCATTCCAACTCAAGATAAATCCCTAATTCCTCTGCCAGGAATTTCTCTTGCTAAAGACAATTATGGGTCTAGAGGGGGTCTTTCCTTCCTTCTAGAAATGTAGTTCCTTCTAAGAATCCCATGTAAAATTAAATACTTCATTAAACTGACAATCTGTTGAGCCCTACTCTAGTGTTTTTGTTGCTGTAAAAACTAACCTAATGGGCGCTGTAAACTTTTGGAACACAAAGGTGGATGAATCATTCAGATGGATAATTTTGTGGGTGGACGACAGTCACACTCCATTAAAATCAATAGAAGTTCTGCTATCAAGCTCAGCAGGACCATGCCCACAGACAAAATCAGTGCTGGCCCCAGTACTGGAGCTTCCCTACCTGTCAACATACACATCTGTAAATTCCTCAAGTTATTGGCTGCAATCCTGTTGTTTAGCATAAGAACATTTGTAGCATTCATTCCACTTCTAGAACTCACCACAAGAATCACAACAAGGGCTTTTTGCCACCTAGGAGAAGACCGAATATTACAAATTTCCTTGTGTTAAGCAACAGGATTTCAGCCAGTATGTACTTTCATTTGCTGTGACACTTGAATAACAGAGCCTTCTGTAACTTGCCTTCTACATTTGCAGATGTGAGCTTTGAACATCTACAGCTTCTTAAAGGTTCCACATAGTTCTTTGTTATCTTGATCCAACAGATTAACATGCCTACTCTTTGGAAACTTGGGAAGGGAAGTATTGTGTATAGCACCCTGCCAACCATACTTGCTGAGTAAAACAGTGGACTCCCAGATTAAATCAATCTGCATTCATTATTGCACTGCTGTTCCAGTGGCCTTAGACAGACTATGTTTGAACTGTAAGTCATGTACACAGCAGGGCGTGTGTACGTTCTCTACCTTACTCTGGGTCCCACCTACTTCCTCTAATATGGAGTACGCTGTTGAATACAACAAAGTATAGCCAGGCAGCATTCTTCCTTAGAGGTAACTATGTGAGTAAAAGGCTCAGTGATTGAGAAAAGCAGGAAGCAACCACCAGGACTTTTGGAATATGAAAGCTTGTAGGTGAAAACACTGGCATTCCACTACATGCCTTACTCCAAATGCCATGACTGGCTCAATGTAAGCATGGCAAATAACTCAGAATATGGGGTTGCCAAGTAAGACTGTGGTGTGTGCTCACTCAGCCTCATCTTACCATTTGGAGGAAGAGACACAAATATCTTCATCCTGAGCCATTGAACTCTGTTGCCAGCTGAGAATGGGTTGCAATAGATGCCAAAGCTTTAAAGCCATCTCACACATAAAAATCAAATTATCTCCTCCTCCAGTGCTGCTTACCCTGTGACGTCTCTCCTTGTTGGTAGATATGAGGAAGCACAGCAATCCCCTGAGATTTTAGCCATGCCCTCAGATCTGGCAACTCTAGCTGTCAAATGCAAAGTACAAAGTCTTTCATTGTGTCCTATGTTCTACTGAAAGCCTGTGTCTAGGTTGATGCAGTGGGAAACTGTGGGTGAGGATGGGCAAGAAAATATGATAGACCTCAATCAACTTCCAAAAATATGAAAGATTCTTCCAGTCTTGTAGAAGTGCTGTTCCATTAAAATCTTTGTGCAGAAATCAACATTTTTTATGAAAGAAGAGGTGTTCCTTTTTGCCTTGAGAATTTCTATTTGCCATGTAGCGGAAACATTAATGGCAAGGATCTGTGTCAAAAACCTAGCCACCATTTTGATTCACCCACTATATTCCAGTTCTGGATTGTAGAGAACCACAGCAAATTGAATTTTGCAGCATTTGTCATTTCCCCCATGTTTTATCTTTATAAAGTGCTTTCTAATTGTAGGCCTTCTATAATGGCTGTTTCCGTCTCATTATGCGCATTATGTGTGTAAGTTGCAATTTTGGCTAACATTCCAGATATCCAAGGAATTGGTTACTCCTTAAGGTAACATAATAAGCTTTGCCATTTATAAATCCTAGAATGTTGTTTAAAGAGATTGTGCAACATCTTTAGTTATCTTTTTACATGTTGCCTCTGGAAAAGATGGTTGGTTCCCTATTTTTCCACAGAGGAAAAAAAAACAGTTGATTCTCTCTCTCTCTCTCTCTCATTTCTGAGAAGCTTCTCCCACTGAGGCACCACAGGGCTTGAATGCTTACTTTTCTTTAACAAGTTGACCAAGATGTGTGCTGTTCATTTTACACAACAGATTTTAAGAAGCTAGACAGAACTGCAAAGTCCAGGAGAGCTCATAGATGCACTGGCCACTCCATTATAGTAAGGCAAGACAGAAGCTCCACTGCCCTACCATCTGAGCAATCTCTCAGAAGTTTCTCACGCCTTCCTACAATATTCAGCTGCATTTTCTGTTCCACTCCTTCCCTGACAAATGCTTAAAATTTCCTGGGCAGAAAATGTTGGCTCCTTGATCATTTTCTTCTGAGAAAGAATGGCAAAATAAATAGCTTTCAAGCTTTCATTGAGGTTAAATGTCATGGGGAATGCTGCAACTGATGGTAAGCACATTCATAGCCATGGATAAGTGAACCATAGTACCCACTGTTGCACAACCCTGTAGACGAGGCTACAGAGAGCCAGACAACGACGGAGCAATCAGATGCTTCCCCCCCAACTTTTGTTAGTAGTTTATACATATCAAATTGGCCTTCCCATATCTGATTTCCCATTAACCACACACATGTTCTTGTGATATGTGAACTGTCTGCATGTTCTCCATTTTCAGCTGAACATGAAATATTTAAACTCCAAGTATATAATTCACAATGAGTGTGTGTTATCTTAAGCTCAGCTGAACATCACCCATGTGCATATGGATTCAGACTCACATAGATACGTACACACAGACATCCCACAATACTGAGAAATGAACTCATACAAATTTCAGTGAAGAAAAAAAAAACAAATATAACCAGCAGCTTTCAAAGTGTGTTTGACATTGAGGAGAAGGGGGAAGACAATCCAGGAAAAAAAAAGAAACACACAGTGATGGTTTGTCCATTTTTAATTTAATTTTATTTTTGTTGGACTTGATGCTATTATCAAGGCACATCAGGATGAAATAACGTGACCTAGCTGACCACAAGCTTACAAATGCCTTGGGAAGGCAAGGGAAAACTGTGAATCAAAAGGTAGCTTTGCTACATGTCCTCCCCTCCTCCCGGCTGTCTTATTGACAGGAATGACAACGGTCCCAGGATGCACCATTATCTATGACCAGCAAGCAGACATCAAATGCTAGGGAGCTCTCTCTGTCAGAGAAGAAAATGCCGCTCAAAATGTACAGGGCTTGTTACATTTTGTTCATCCTGGGTTTGTCAAAAGCCAGGGTCATACTGAGCATGCACTGCCCCGGAGAGAGGGGGGTCGGGGGAGATTGAGAGAGAGAGAGAGAGAGAGAGAGAGAGAGAGAACAAGATACACTTGATTCTTCTCTGCTTGTTTCCCCTGGAATGGAGATTTTGGCTCTGTGGGTGACCAAAATGTTTTGGATATCAAAGAATAGCTTAGAAATATATATATATGAGTATACAGGAGCAAGAGGACAGGCAACAATAGGGTCATAGAATGTGAAGTAAACAAGTTTGGATCTTTAATTCCATATTTAGATGTCTTTTCTAACAAAACTCAGCTGGTTTGTAATACACTCTCGTGTTGCTCCTGTGAGGTATGTCTCAGAGCAAATAGCTAGTACCTTAGAAGGCTGCCTTCTTCAATCACTTGCAACACTTCTGGCTAATTAGAGGGCAAAATGTGTATACATGAGGTTTGAATATCTTCACATGTATAAATTTCACTCCAGCCTTTTCAACACATTGAAAAAGAAATTCAGTTTGGGCAGGATTAAATCTCCTAACCAAGGTTTTTGGAAGACACCTTTAAAAAAATAAATAAATGAATAAGTAAATAAAATCCAAACATTGTTTGTCAGGACAGGAGCGAGGCAAAAATAGTTTAATGGGTTGGTGACAAATTTATGACAACATTTATGACTATAATTTTTAATTGTTTAAATTGGTTATTGTTTAAAATTGCATGCCTATTTTTATGTTATGGTTTAATTAATTTTGTTAATTTGATTATTACTGTATTTTTGTTTTATTAATTTGTAATCTTTCTCGTATTTTCCTTTTCCCCCCTTCTTTTTGGTTGACATGAAGTGGAGGGCCTGCCCCCCCCCAAGCGGGGATCCTCTGAACATCAGAGTAATTATGGATAGAGGGAGATATGTCGTTGGCATGGTTCCTACTGATTGCAGAAGAATGGTAAACATATGTTTGAAGGCTGTTAACTGTTCTGGCACTGTGACCAACCATCAGACTCTAGTCAGACCAGCCATTCCTCCACTCTAAATCTGGTGTTGTGAACGCCAGCTCTGTATCCAATAAATCCCAGATTATCCAAGACCCAGCTCTACAGCACCTTTTCTCCAACAACAGTGGATGCTGTTTTGTCCCTTCAGCGCTGTCTGGAGGCCATATTGAAATGGATGCAGGTGAATTGTCTGAGGCTGAACCTGGACAAGACAGAGGTCCTGAAGGTGGGTGGCCCAGACATTGGTGGTTTGGGGAACTCCCACTCTTTTGGGGGGGGGGTGACTCTCACCACAAACAATTCAGTTTGCAGTCTGGGGGTCCATCTTGACCCGGCGCTTACCATGGAAACCCAGGTAGCATCAGTGGTCCCTACCGCCTATTTCTATCTTTGGCGGATTGCCCAGCTGGGTTCCTATCGATGTGGGGGCCCTCACCACTTTGGTCCATGTGCTTGTTGTCTTGAGATTAGACTATTGTAATGCACTCTATGTGGTGCTACCTTTGAGACTGATGTGGAAGCTTCAAATGATGCAGAACGCAGTGGCCAGACTTCTTACTGGGGTGAGAAAATATCAGCATATCTCCCCTACTCTGGTTGCCCTGCACTGGCTGCCCGTTCATTTCCACATTGATTTCAAAGTACTAATGATGACATATAAAGCCCTAAATGGTTTAGGACCTCAATATCTGTTGGAACACCACCTCCCACCTAGATCTACCCAAATCACTCGCTTTAGTCAAGATGGGTAGCTGAGGGGCCTAACGCTGAGAGAGGCCTAAAGAGAAAGAACAAGAAAGCAGGACTTCTTGGCAGTGGCCCCTCACCTCTGGAACAATCTCCCCCCAGAAATTTTTCTGGCTCCCTTGCTGGGTGTTTTTAAGAGCCAACTCAAAACCTGGCTCTTTAGGCAGGCCTTCCGTCCTGTCAATACCTAATTTATTTGGTATCTTCAATTGTATCAATACTGTTATTTTAGTTTATTATTCTTGAGTGTTGTTAGCTGCCCAGAGTAGACTTCAGTCTAGATGGGTGGGAAATAAATAAATAAATAAATAAATAAATAAATAAATAAATAAATAAATAAATAAATAAATAAATAAATAAATAAGTAAATAAGTAAGTAAGTAAGTAAGTAAGTAAGTAAGTAAGTAAGTAAGTAAGTAAGTAAGTAAGTAAGTAAATAAATAAAAGCATGATGAGGGTTGGAATCCTGCTGGTATTCATGTTTGGTTTGCATAGTTCGCCATGGCTAATTGTAGCTAACTGACATGCCAGGTTACATCTCAGTTGTGATGCTGGGCACAACATAACCATGTGCCTAATCAATTAGCTGCAATTAGCAGTGTCAAGCTACACAGATTCTCAGTCTCTATTTGGTTGTTTTCCTCCAGACCCTATCAGCATTCCCATTTCATCCTTTGTTCATATCAGATCACAGACTTTATTTTTCCCATCTGCGTGGACACTTGTACACACTTGTACATCTTTCTTTGTATGCATTTTCTATGATGTATGCATTTACACAGATGTAGTCATTTATATACAGCTTTTCCCCATTGATTGTGAGGGGTTTTTAATGCATACATTTTCAGCCATTCGCATTTTTCAAATATTATATGATTTTGTGTGCATTCTCCACAACGAAAGACAAATCTTCCTGTCATTCGGAGAATCTTACGAGGCGCAAACTGGCTAGTTTTGTCAAGAGATGTGAAACCAGCAGATTTCTTTTCCATCTTTAATACTCAGTCTTATAATTCCAATGACTCCCATAGTACTCTGAGAGGGGAGAATGCCCCACCATAAGCCTCTATCCATTCAGGTCAGTGTTATATGAACATTGTCATGTCCTGGTGGGTTTAGAGAACCCAAGAAGCAGCAATAGGACCCACACAAAGAGCACCTTGCTCCAGCTATGGCTTGTGCTGAACTGAGGATAATTATAAAGCTGATCCAGGATTACCCTCTCCAGACCAATTATAATGCGGGTCTATGATTACTCCTTCCAGGCTCAACCCCTTCTCCTAGAACTGCAGAGTTGGAAAGGACTCAATGGACCATTGAATTTAGCTCGTATCAAGGAGGCAGAGTGGGGAATCAAACTCCCAACTCTGGCTTCACAGCCAAAGACCTAAATTACCAAGCTATCCAGTAGTTTTCACTAAGTAGGAAATGTTAACATGACAATTCCCTAGCCTGAAGCCTGGCACCCAAGGAGTCACCTAACTAGGAGGTCCTGCAATGCAGACTGTTGGCATTGATGTAATGGCTCCCTAGATTGAAGGAGGTCAGTTTGGATTCACTGGACACCCAAGGGGTGGCCCAGGAAGTGCCATGACTGACTTGGGTAGGAGGGCTCAAGCTGAGAGAAACTGGCCAGCTCTGTCATGTCCAGTTACACAGGCTCCCAGGTCATGCATAGCTCTAGGTTGAGGTCTGGCCTATTTCCATTGGCTCCTTGAGCCCAGGTTAGTACTAGATTCTCAGGACAGAACAAACATAAGGGCTGTGTGAGCAGTCACAGCACTGACATTCCTGTAATGCTGGTAATCTGGCAGCATTTCAAAGCTAAAACTGCTACAACGTTCTAAAACTGTTACAACAAGCTATCTCAATATTACACATTATCTGTTAAACCACCTCCATTCTCACATTTCCTCTGAAAACCAAGGTGATGCAATGGTCAGAGCACTAGAGTGGAATATAGAGGATGTAGGTTCAAGTCTCCAGCAGTGTTTCGAATGTTCAGTATTGAGCCTTGGCCAGGCTACTGGCTAGAACAGAGTGTGTTAGATCTGAAGTCCTTTCCCATGTGTCTTTGCTAAACTGTATTTGGCCAATGCTTGGGAAAAGCAGTTCTTTTTCAAGACTAGAACTCTAGGTTCTACTCTGTGGAATACCTTTTGAAAAAAGGCTCTGCACAGCTTTTAAAGAAAGGCTTAATATTTGACTTAGCTTGCACATACGTTGGCTTCTTATGTCTCAGGTGTTGTTTTGATAAACTCTACTGAAAGAGTTTATTCATGGATTGCTGCCTTGTCGTGGCGAAGGGGCTTGAGTAACTCAGAGAAGGTATGGGCTATGCTGTGCAGGGACACCCAAGACGGGCAGGTCATAGTGGAGAGTTCCGACAAAACGCAATCCACCTGGAGTAGGAAATGGCAATGCCACTCCAGTATCTTTGCCAAGATTGCCCCATGATCAGAAACAAAAGGCTAAAAGATATGATGCTGGAAGATGGGCCCCTCAGGTCGAAAGGTGTCCAATATTCTACTGAGGAAGAGCGGAGGACAAGTGCAAGTAGTTCCAGAGCTAATGAAGTGGTTGGGCCAAAGCCGAAAGGACGCTCAGAAATTAATGAATTTCCCCAATTGCATCAACTTGTAGAGACGTTTTTGTGCAACGGTTGTCACTTCCAGTGACACTACTTCTTATTTTTAGGGACAACACTAGCTATTTTGGTTGGTGGAAATATGTGAAACAGTAAGACATTACCAAGACTCCAATCATACACACACTTTGAAACAAGTCCCATTCAGATCTGCATAGAGCTACTGAAGAAGATTAAGCTATGAAGTTATACTACTCTGTACAGTAAATACATTTTGTTCAACAATGAGAAGGTATTGTTTGATCTAACATAAGATTACAATTGACCTTATTTAAATAGGATCGTATAATTTTACCTGAAAAAAATATAAAACATAGCAATATAAAACTGTTTGGCATCAGCTACAGTGACTGGGTTATTCAAGGCTCATCAACGTGGTTCTTAGGAGCAGTTGACCACTAACTAATAATAATTAATAAAACAGCTATGTAATTTTCAACAGTTTGTTCCCATCACCAGATATTCCAAAGTGCACTGATAGTCCTGTAATCATTTTATATTACTGTTACCAAAACCTAGTTATTGTCTGCATCCAGAAACAGTGGAAATTAATGACAACTGGGTTGCCCACACGATCATTTCTGAGTGAGCGAATATGCTGCAGATGTTTCAAGGCACACCATGAACAAAAAGAAGCAAGCATTAAAAGAGGGTATTGATTTGCTGTGACTGATGTGAATGAGCTTGATGATTGACTATGAAGTGTGAATCCAGATTTACTGTGAATATAATTTGCTGCAAATGGAACTGATTGAGTATTACTGTGACTGAGTGCAAGTAGGTGTCGTTAGGAGACACTGAATGAATATGAGTGGATAGCTCTGATTATCTCCCCCGTAATCTATAAATAAACTGAATTGCAGAAAGTTTTGAAAAATGTATTTAATAAGGAATTTCCACTGCCTGAATAACTGTGCAGAGGACTGACAGCCAGGTCTAAAGATAAATGTAGCATTTTACTTAAAACATCAGCCTTATGGGACAGATATCTGATAGGATATAGTCATATAGGAAAACACATTCAATAAAAGCAAAACATGTCAAACATTAGAACATGATAGTTTTGTTTAAAATATATTTTGGAACAATAACATTTATTTATGACTTAAGGTTTCCCCCCTGCTGTCTTTAAGGACCTTGGGGTGGCTTCCAGTCACATTGCATACTCAACATTTAAAATATAACTGGTAGAAAGAAAGAAAAAAGATAGTTACACTATACATGTCCTTTGAAATTCATGTCATATTTAATTATGCCATTTAAAGACAGCTATAATAATATAATCTCTGTAAAGAAACAGCTGGAGAAAGTGTGTTATAGTTGAGAGTGGTTTGTGCTGAATCAGAAAGGACTCTTCAAGTCATAAAACTCAGCCTGACTCAATCTTCACAGGGTTCTTGTGAAACAAATTGGGATATTCTAGCACTTCTTCTTCTTCCCCTTTTGTTACTGAAGATCGGATGTCATGGTGACTATTTCAGCTTTGTTTTGACACCTGTAAACAATGATATTGCCCTCCATTCGAAACAGTCTCCAATTTCTTCTGCCAAGAAATTATTCCTTTTCCTGTATTTGTCTGTCTGTCTGTCTGTCTGTCTGTCTGTCTGTCTGTCTGTCTGTCTGTTTCCCACCTTTCTCTCCATGAGAGACCCACGGCAACTCACAAACAATTAAGACCATACAATAAACACAGTTAAAATCATCCAAACTATACTAAAAACCACTACACATTTATGAGTACTAAAACCACCATTAAAACATTTAATTTAAAAAAATATTAAAAGTTTATAAATATAATTCAAAAACATTTAAGAGTCTATAAATGCAATTTTATTTTGAATGATAAAATGAAACAATTTTACTTCTCATATGTATCTCATGCTGTTGTCAAAGCTTTGCTGTGCTTTGTATAGTATAATTTTTTGTGGAGGCGATGTGTCTCTATTTAGTATCTGCCAAGATTTTGGTGAAGAAAGGCTGTCTAGGCATTGCAAACGTTCACTGTAATCCCGTTGTGGGATTCCAGCTCCGGAATGAGGGTGACAATCAACTACTGTTCCTTCCTTCATGTTTTATGAGAGGGCTGTGCATTCACTTTGTCTGTATACCAGATCAAATCAGGCCAATTTAGATAAAGCCATAATAGTTCTAAACTGGAGCTAATTGTTTCATTTTGATTCTGGTTGTCAACCTTGACAACCCATGAACCAAAATGAACTGCCATTTTGGCAGTTCGTCCCCATCTCTAGTTACAACATGTTGTTGTTGTTGTTGTTGTTGTTGTTGTTGTTGTTGTTGTTGTTGTTGTTGTTGTTGTTGTTGTTGTTAATAATAATAATAATAATAATAATAATAATAATAAGAAGAAGAAGAAGAAGAAGAAGAAGAAGAAGAAGAAGAAGAATCTTTTTCTGATGAAAAAGTCCTAAAATACTGTTAAAGACAACACCTGCCAGTCTTTTCCCAAAGTAATGTAATCAATAACTGAATCCTTTACTTTCACTTCAGAACTACTTATTTCGGGGATATTGGGAGGTGTCCCAAACACAAGTTAGGACTCGTTCACATCATTCAAAGCATGTGACATGCTGCCATTTTATCTCTATCCCCATTGTTCTCTGTTCATCAGCATTTTACCTGGTCATGGTACATTTAATGACAACACAGGATTCTACTTCCCAATTCATGCATATGCACTGGGAAAACTGCATAAAACCATACACGTGGGATCCTCACATGTCAAGACTATTGCTCCAGTGTGTATTTTATGCATTCTTCAGACACCGGGGACAGGGTTCATGTGGGTTGAAGCACTGCATAAGACAAGGAATTTGAGGACATGTGGCTTCTCATGCACATGCCACTTGTTGGAAACACTCTCTTTCACACAAAGGATCAGGACACCACTCTCTTTTGTATCCCATTGCATAATGTGCCCTGCCCACAGAGAGATTTAGCTTAAAGAAAGGATGAGCAACCGGAAGCCATAGGTTACATGTCACATTTCACTGGATCGAAGTTCCAAACTGGAGTTATCTATTACAAGATGAAGTGTCTGTGCCTAGGTCATGGGTGTATAGGTCAGCTGGCTCAAGCCCAGCTCCATAGGATCAGGAGGACCTGAGGTGCTGGCTAGGCCCAGAAGCCTGAACTTACCTCTTTCATCTGTGCTCCAGTGGGAGCAAGGTCAGTTCAAGGTACACTGAGGAGCTTCACACAGTAAGACCACAGTGTGTTGCAGTGTGCACTCGAATGGCCTGTCCCATAGTTTAAGAAGCCCAAAGGTGCTCTACCAGATTGGGTCAATCTTCTACCAGATTGGTTAATCTGGCAGCACCGTGCTTCTCACAGTGGCCGGCCAGATGCTTCTTGGAAGCTCAGCAGTAGGATATGAAGGCAAAATCCTCATCCTTTTCATTCCTAGAGTTAGTATTTTGCATTTCTAACCAAGGATGGAGGGATCGATCTGTTTTCCTCACTGTTTGACATGTATTTCTTCCATTTAGAAATGGTGTGGTACAGTGGTTAAAGCATCTGACAAGGACTAGGCGGATGCAGGTACAGGTCCTCACTGGGCTGTGAAACTCACAGACTTTCAGATTGTTACTTGCTGTCTGCTTAACCGATTCTACAGGGTTGTTATAGGCCTGGAAAAAAAACTGGGCAGAGGACGGACCATGTACTTTGTCTTGAGCTCACTGATGAAAAGAGAATTGTTATAAATAAAATCAGTAATTATACCTGTGAGTCTGTTTCACTCTCTTTCTGCATCAATAAGTGAACTCAGGAGAGGGAAAGCATATGAAAATGTGCATCCATTTTACCTTAACCCACACATTTTGGTATAGGGGTTATCTTAAAATTCAGATATTTATGTGTGTTTTCTGAGATGACAAAGATGTTAAATATACTGGGAAAGTGCAAAATGTTGATGCATAAACCAGGTTGAGTCACTTCAAAATACAAATAAAACCATAACCTTTGAGTATCCCATCTTTCAGCTTGAAGAAAATCAGGCAACTAGCCTTTTTTTGATGCCACCGTTCCCAGGATTTATCATACACAGGGAAGTGTCATCCTCGTTCAAATGTTCTCAAATTACTTTCCCTGGATGTAACAGAGCATTACAGATTTCTGATGCTGTCAGGTTTGGTTCCTTACCTAGGCCTGATTTACAAAACCAGTTTGATCTGGTACGCATTTGCAGCATGAGACAGGACGGCGTGTTCCCCGTTCACTGGAAAGCACGGGAAAAAGAATCGTTGGTTAAGAGAACGGTTACAGGCTGTTTGTAACAGCCAAACACAACATGACAATTGTAAGTAGTTGCACTGTCTCAGTAAAACCAGGTTGTCCGTTCACCTTACGTTATAGCACAAATGCCCAAAATAGCTCTAGGTTATCCAGCTTTATTTAATCAACGACAGAAGGAGTTTTTCTTTTCTTACTGTGGTGGATCAAGGCAACTGCCTCTAGAATTGATCTCATTAGCAAAGTTTCTGAAGGAAAGAAGATTAGGGAAAGTCACTGATTTTCCTGACTTGCGCTGGTATTTCTGTGGCAGCACGGTGCAGCGTCCTCCTCCTCCTAGGCATTGGTTTCAGATCGTATTTTTAACTATTGCTCAACCCTTAGGTAATTCTAAGGACAAACAGGGATAAATGACCACTCTCTCTCCCTCGACTCTCTCCCCCCTCTCCCTCCCCCCCCCTCTCTCTGTGTATGTGTGCGTGTGTCCGGAGCACTACCCTCAAGTCATTTCCCTATTTTAAGTGTTCTCTAGGATTGTCATAAAATGAATTCAATGTCACAGCATGGGAAAAAGTCAAATTCACCCCTGGGGAGCCTTATGATAGCTCTGGTTTAAGACAATGGTGTGCAGAAAGGACGTGGAGCAAAGACAAAAATGACTTTTTAGTATTTTTATCCCATGGCTTTCCAAAAGATTTTAAAAGGTGGGTTCATTCATACATTCAGGCAACCCACTGCCCATGAGTTATGACCTGATTAACCCCAAGATGGGCAAGGTTGCCTCTTAGAGATGAGCATTTCCTGGTTGCTCGGGATGAGAAAGGTCATACAGCACAGAGGAAATAGGCGTCTGAAAAAACAAACCACCAGCACTGTTGCCTAAGACTTTTATCTTCCTTGCCAATTTATTTATTTTATTTATTTATATTATTTATGTGCCATCTTTCTCTCCATAGGGGATGCAGGGTGGTTCACAACAGATAACACTATAAAACAAACACAGTTTTAAAATGCGATATGAATATCACATTTAAAAGAACAATTAAACCTATACTGAAATTAAAAACCGAGATTAAAAACAATTTTAAACCATTTAAAAATGTGTAAATTAAAAACTAACATTCCTGAGACAACCTAGTGTCGGTGTTTCTCCGGCAGCAGCCACACAATCACTGTTTTAATTAGGATGTGTTAGTAGGAAAGTGAATCTTCGACTTGATCTGTCTTCACATGGTAAACAAAATAACCTAAAAGCAATTTTTTCTCCTCAGCATGAGCCATATGAGGAGTGTGTTAGGGGTAGATTCAAAGAGAAGGCACAAAGGTTTGTGCATTTCTCTAATATGTGCAGCATGGCAGAAAAAAGTAACACAGTAAATCTAGTCATACTGAATGGGTTGTTTGTGTCTCTGTGACGGATCTGCTGTGTTTGCTTTGTGTAAGTGTGCATATGTGTGCCTGTGCCTGTGTGCGGTTAGCTTCACAAAAGGTAAAAGACACTCATTCTGCACACACATATGTTGTGCAAATTGCCAAAACCGAGGTGGAGAAAAAATATTTGCTATCACTCTGTCTCACACTAGGGATAAGATATTTTGTGAGAGGTAGAGACTCTGCAGTAAGCTAGCTAGATAACTCAGCTAGTTTGGCATCTGGCTGGGAGGCCAGAGGTTTGGATTGCGATTCCCCACTGTGCCTCCTGTGAACAGAGCCAGCCTGTGAGACCTTGGGCAAGCTGCACAATCCCAGGCTGTTCCCAGAAGATGGGAGTGGCAAACAATTTCTGCATATTCTCTATGTGGAAAACCCTGAAAAGAGTCACCATAAGTCAAAATTGACTTGACAGCACACTATTATTGTTGTTGTTGTTGTTGTTGTTGTTGTTGTTGTTGTTGTTCTTCTTCTTCTTCTTCTTCTTCTTCTTCTTCTTCTTCTTCTTCTTCTTCTTTTTCTTCTTCTTCTTGTTGTTGTTGTTGTTGTTGTTGTTGTTATTATTATTATTATTATTATTATTATTATTATTATTATTATTATTATTATTATTATTATTATTATTATTATTATTATTATTATTATTCAAAAACTCCAGGCACAGTCAAATTTATAAAAACATTGACTGGTATTATATAACAGATACAGGTTTTAACCAAAAACCTACAGTAAGTATCTGTTAAATATTGACACAGTACGTATGCTGTTCCTAATACTGTATTGTCGTTATATGTAGCTCTGATGGTGTAATTTCTGAGATCTGCAACTGCTTATAGTACTGTATGAAATTTCTTGATATTGTTCCCAAAGCCCCAGTGACTATAGGGACCACTGAAGTGTGTTTCTTCCAGAGGCAAGATGTTTCGATTGCCAGGCCTCTGTACTTTGCTAGTTTCTCCAATTCCTTATTTTCAAGTCTGGCATCTCCTGGAATTGCAATAGATCTTTGTTCTATTACTACTATGTCTGGTGTGTTATGTTCAAGGTGCCTGTCCAATTGAATCCAGAAATCCCACAAGATCTTGACTCATTTTTCTGACACCTTCACTACCGGATGTTCCCATGGGTTTTTGGAGGCTGGCAAGTTATATTTTTTGCATAATGTCCAGTGCACTAACCTTGCCACTCTATCATGTCTAACTTTGTAATCTGTTTGTTCAATCTTTGGATAGTCACAGATGAGATGTGACACAGTTTCGTCTTTTTCTTGGCAGAGTCAACACTTGCTGTTAGCACTAACTCCTTGGATCTTAGCTTGCATCACGTTGGTTTGGAGTGCTTGTTCTTCTGCAGCAAAAGTCAAGCCTTCAGTTTCTTTCTAAAGGGTGCCCAGTTTTAGCCATGTCCATGCTGAATTATGATCATGCTTTCCATCAATATTTCTCAGGTATTGTCCATGTAGTGGTTTATTTTTTCAAGCTGTTTAATTTCTTTACAAATTGTTGTTTCTTATATTGAGCCTTGGTTTCTGTTATTTTCAAAAAAAATTCCATTTTCACTGCTTTCAGTAATTTTTCTCTGCTTGTACTGATATCATTATTTAGGTTTCTTTTTTCTTCCTCTACTACCTCCTATATTTGCAGTAATCCATGGCCTCCAATTTTTCATCATAAATATAATCTATCCACATCGCTTTTTGGATGTAGTGTATGATGCATGTTCATTAGTTTCCCTGTTTTTCAATCCGATTCTTCTAGTTCGTTTTGAGTCCAATTTATTATTCCAGCTGGTATCTAATTACTGGACTGGCCCATTTGTTTATGGCTTTGATTGTATTTCCACCATTTAATTTTGATTTTAAAATTTTCTGTGGTCTTTTGATATATTCCCTTTCTGTCAGTTCTTTAACTTTTGTGTACACAATGTTATCTGCTTCTAGTATTCCAAGGTATTTATAATACTCATCACTTGATAGTGATTTTATAATATTGTCATAATTAAACTCTATTCCATCTAGTTTTGGTGTATAGACAGAGCTGCATATTTGCCAATTCCAAATTTAATTTGGATATCTTCATGAAATATTTGCACTGTGGTTAGCAATGGTTCTTTCTCTGTGGAACTTTTTGCATATAGTTTTAGGTCATCCACGTATAAGAGATGATTGATTTTTCCTGCTTGTTCTGAAATATGGTAGTCCAACCCAATTGTATTTAAATTATTGACATGGGGACATCATCATCACCATCATCATCATCATCATCATTATTATTATTATTATTATTATTATTGAATGTGGAAGGTGCACTGCCGTTTTATTGTGCTGAAATTTTAAGTTACAGGATCATATGTTATTAAGTTAACACTGTTCTTACAAATTGTCTGGCTTTGCATCTTGGATATGGGAGAGAAGCCAATTCCAGCACACAATTTTGTGAGAAACAGTTTTGCGACTGTCTATCCAAACAGAGAGAGATTTTCTTTTTTCTTTTTCTTTTTTCTTTTTACTAGATTTAGCTGAATTCCGAGGTGCTGGAAAAAACCTAAGTTGCTGTCTCTGTACGGTTCCTGCCTTCAAGCGCCTCTTTGCCTCTATTCTGCTCTGTAAACCTATTAATGGAAATGTGCACATATTTTTCAGTTTCCCATCACTGAGAAGAAACTGTAAATATCTGGTTCTTTTTAAATTTCCTCCCTTTGAATTATACAGTAGTAAATATGTGCAACTAAAAACATGTGCTCTTGGAAAACTTATTTTTTTCAATAGGAAATGTGAGGAAAGTTCACATATTTAGACAATGTGTAAGGATGTACATACATGAGAAATCAGCATATAAGCCTCCTGCATTAGTAGTGCTGAGAAACTGGAAGGGTATTTATAATACTAATACTACTCCTAGTACAGTACTAATACTAATGCTGATACTAATAAATATTACTTTTTTTAATCTCTCAAGAAAAATTATTGGGGTTTGGGTATGTATGTGTGGGAGAGAGAAAAAGGGAGAGTTGTGACTTTGTGAATAGCATTCACTCTGAACACTGTGGTTTAGATCCAGATTTAGTATAATTAGAGTTAAAACTTATTCTAAATCAATGGAATGTAAGATACTCACAGCTTAAGTTCCATTGACTTTGGTGAATCTAGTCTGAATCCAAAAAGCTATAGGAATGGAAATATAAAATGAATGCAAAATATAAGATGAAAATATGAAAATGATTATAGATGCATGGATCTATTATGGAAAGATCATTCACTAGCAATACAGTATTTTAGAGGGATTTTCAAATCTGTAAATATTGCAAGGGGAAACAGGAGAGAGGAAAGGTCTTTATATATACATATGTTTCCCCCAAATGCTTCTGCAGTTATATCCAGCTCAAAAGCTATGCAACTTTTAAAAAGTATACTTTCACTATGTTCCATCAATATGAAAAACAAAACAAAATTATGGAATGTCATTTTGTTATGTTTCCCTGTTTGTGCAATTATATAATGTCAAGTGCTCCCCTTAAGGCTTCTGTGGGAAAACTTTTCCCCACCCTCACCCTGTTAGGTCTCAAAGTCGCCAGAGTCAGAGTTCATTTATACTTCGGAATGTTGTCCAGACAATGGCCTCAGGGTTACAAAGTGTATTATGGCAGAACAGAAACACAATTTTCTGGCTTCTGTTCTCTAATTCATTTAATTAGGGATTTTCTTCATTCTTTTGTGTTTGTCCTTTCACATTTAGAAAGTTCGCTTCCATAAAATACATCTTCGTTCCCCCAAAGGAACAGAGAAACATTTGTTGCAGACCAATGCATTATTTGCCTTCTCTGCCTTGCTCCCAAGTTGTCATGAAATACTTTGTCAATTGTGAATATCCTGCCCAGGATTAACTTGAGAAATGATTTTTGCCATTAGTTCAGCCTAAAGAAATGCCAAAAACAATGTTCATAAGACTATGATCATCGTTCTCCTTATTTTTACAACAAATGAAGACTTTTGAAAGAGAAAACAAATAAGAGAAAGAATGGATCTAGACATAGCTAGGACATTTTATGAATTATTTTCACATTTTCTCGACACTGCTAGGCTCAGGGTGACATGGAATAAAGAAAGCGCACTTTCTTAGGAAAACTTATTTTGAAAGACAGTTAAGGATCCATAAATGGAAGAAATGTCTGATGCCTTCATTTTCTACAGAAACAACAAGATGCCTAAAGTTTCTGTGGGAATGAACTTGTTGCAAGGTTGCCAACCTGTCTGTTTTTAAGTCAACCTGGCCAGTGTGGGTGATGCATTCAACACACCTTCTTTTACCTGGCCTGTACCACCACCAAATGATAACCACCTCAGTCCTCTTCACTAAGTTTGAGGTTGTCATTTAATTTATAAGAGAGATTCCTTCCCCTGGAATATCCCTTTTACTACAAGCAGGCAAACAGCTAGTTTTCCCTGCTGACTTCTGCTCTAAACCCTACTGCAGCTAAGGGATGAATTCACACAGATTTTTAAAAATTATTTCTTTTAAGAATAAGAGCATCACTGGGAAAAGACACACAGCTTAGGTTATTTTGGTGAGACAACCTTGACTATGTGTCCCAGTGCTAGCCATCACTATCTGTGGTGTAATATTTTGTGACTAATAATTTTCAAAAATTATAACCAGGATTTATAAACTAGATATTAGTTTTTTTTAAAAAAAAATAAGAAACTTCAATATTACAAGCCGTTAAGTTCTCATTATATAACTGAAATATCTTGGCTCTCATAGCACAAATCTAGTTAAATGCAGAGAGTCACGATGCATAGCACTACACAGCACATAGAACTACAGACCTATATACAAGAGATAAATACAGTGGTACCTCGCAAGACGACAACCCCGCTAAATGATGAATCCACATAACAATGACTTTTTGTGATCGCTATAGTGATTTGCAAAGCAGTCATTCCAACGGGGGATTTTCCCTGGACGTTGATTAGGCCTGTGCTTCGCAAACTGTTTGTTCACAAGACAACGATTTTTACAGCTGATTGTCGGCTTCGCAAAATGGCTGCCCTGTGTTTTCTGGACCCATGCTTCACAGGGCTGCAATACCTGCCATGGCATGGGGCTACACTGTATGCCCCGAGCACCCCACCAGGCTGAAAATTTCAGCCCTAAGGCCCCCTTGTACATGACAAAGGAACAAATCTAGCCCTAGATCAGATAAGTGCACCTGTCTTCTCTGTATAACTCAGGGCAACTAACTCTCATGTCAGGATGCAAAATAACTGACCCCCCCTTGAGCCCTAATGGCCCTGCCAACTTCCCTGTTCACTCCCTTCCAGGCCTTATCAATGCACCTGGGGTGGCATCTGGCCCTCCATACCATCCAAGGTAGGATCGCTGACCACACTATGTGTGTTCCATGAAAGTGCAACACAAATGCATGGAGTTCCGAAATGACCTGTAATATCAATGTCTTGCCACCACGCTGGGTCAAGTTGTTGCCAGTGAGGTGGATTAACACAATGTCAGAAGGCACATCCAGAGTACCCTGGGATGCTGATTTTATTAACTTGTCCCAGAGCATGCCTCTCCAACCCCTCCACTCCAACATGGCCCACAAACTAAAGCCCAGATTATGACCCCAGCTGGATCAACCCGCATACTTTGCTGCCCAGAACACGTAGCTGTGGCCACATAAATGCACTCAAACTCAGGTAACCAATTCCTTGAACCTGAAACAATAAGAACACACACACACACACACACATGCCAGGACCTACAACTGTGGCAATGGTTATATGTAACCATGGTACCTGATGGAGGACCATCATCCCACCTTTTCAACATCCTCCATGCCATACCCCAAAGCGGCTCTTGTAGATGCTGCACCTATGTGAAATTAATGGGTGCCAAATTGCCAACCTTGTATCCCAGTCCTTATTAAGGCCTGAAATATGACCTTCCTTAATTGATATTTCATGAGCAACAACGAGTTCTTATATCTCAGGAAAACCCCTTCCTTGTCTCTTCTGAACCCCACATATTCAATTGCTGCCTTAACAGGGCAAATTGCCTCAATGGAACATTGTCCCAGCACTATGACTTGACCTTCTCTCATCTGATCAGTTTTAGATCTAAGATTAATTACAACATGCCTGTTTGACACTACCACATCCTTCCTCTGCAAAGAGGATAGACATGTATCACTCAGTTCTGTTCTCCAATATGAGATGCCATTGAACCCCTCCAAAAACCTCAATCAAACTACTAAATCCTGCCTCATGCCAGCCGAAATCGAACATCGATGATGTGGCTTATTGAGGCCTTTTATAGCATCACATAGCCTACACAAAAAGGCTCTGCCTGGAGCCACAACTTTACAGGCAAAATTCAAGTGTCCAAGCAAAACCTGAAGCTCCCTTAAAGTTACCTTGGGTTGTCCTAGCACGGCCCTAAGGTGCTGAGTAAAGTCCCCAATTTTGTTCTCTGGCAGTCGGCTGGACTGCCTAACAGTAACTAACTCTATTCCCAAAAATGTCAGAACTGGGCAGGGACCTTCTGTTTGTTCCTCCACCAAAGGAACACCAAGTTCCTGAGCGAGCTCCTGAAAAGCCTTCATAAGGCACCAGCATTGGGTGATGCCCTGTCTCCCACAAAATAAAAAACCATCCAAATAATGGACTACCTGCACTGACCCCAGCCTACACTTGAGGGCCCATTCAAAAATGAGCTAAATGTCTCAAACACTGAACATGATATGGAGCATCCCATTGAGAGTGCCCTATCCATATAAAACTTTCCTTCGAATGCAAAACCCAACAACAGAAAGTTATCTGGGTGTACGGGTAAAAGCCTAAAAGCTGACTTGATGTCAGATTTCTCTAACTCTGCCCCAATCCCACAGACCTATTACCATATGAACTGTGGTGTCAAACAATGTATAACACACGTTGCATAGCTCTTGAGGGATCCCATCATTAAGTGAATCCTCTGCTGGGAAGGAGAGGTGATGGATCAGTCTAAATTCACCTATTCAACCTTATTTGGCACTACTCTAAGTGGGGATACCCTTAAATGCGGAACTGGTGGGGTAGAAAATGGATCCAACACTCTACCTTCTGCCACTTTGCTGATTTTTGCCCTGACAGTAGCTTCCTGACTCATGACTGATCTCAAGGTTTTGGTCAAGGTGGCCATCCTATCCCCTGTGGCAAGGATGCAAAATCCCCATTTAAAACTATCCAGTAAATATTTGGCTGCCACCCTATCTGGGTAACCATGCAGCCACATTTCTAAAACCTGTACCTTAGCAGAACCTGGAGGTGGCTTCCTGTTGCCTCCACTCTCCCTTCCTGTTGCCTCCACTGCTCCCCTTGTTCTACCCTTATAACATGTGGCTGCCAGGTGGGGTCCTTATCCCCCCTACCCCTAGCAGTATTTATTTTTTATTTATTAATCCATTGATTCATTTATTTTTGTTATTTAATTTTTTATTTATCAAATATAACTAAATTCCCTCCCGAAACTTTGGGGCTGTGCCGATGCACAGCCCAAATCCCATGAGGCTCTCAGAAAAATGCTGGTCAAGTCAAGCAGCAAAAGCAAAACCACTTGACTCCGATGCAGCAATCCTCTCCCTAGCAAGCTGTGGCAGGGAAAGAGGACCGCACAAGCAAAGGCACCCTTCTTAAAGGCTCACCCTGCCTGCTGTCCTTCCAAGGTTCTCTGCTGTGTCTCTCCAGATGGGCAGGCAAAGAAGCACCATACCGGAAGCTTCGCACTGGTCCAGAGGGACCTTGTGCTGCAATGAACTTTGGAAACATAAAGGATTGGCATGAGAAAAAGAATTCAGGGGAAGGAAGGAAGGAAGGAAGGAAGGAAGGAAGGAAGGAAGGAAGGAAGGAAGGAAGGAAGGAAGGAAGGAAGGAAGGAAGGAAGGAAGGAAGGAAGGAAGGAAGGAAGGAAGGAAGGAAGGAAGGAAGGAAAGGAAAGGAAAGGAAAGGAAAGGAAAGGAAAGGAAAGGAAAGGAAAGGAAAGGAACTCTCAGTGTGATCATTGGAAATACATGAATGGAGTCATCTGTGAGCTAGCTTCCCCCAGGCAGACTGTCTCAGGTAACCTTGGGGGGAGAAGAATGACTTCATTACTAAATTAGATCTTCATCACTCTCATCTGCTGTTATTTTGATCCCACCAGCAAGATGGCTAGGTGATTCAAGCGTTTAACCGGAGATATATGGTATCCTACAGCTGTTTAGTTGTCTTGTAACCTTATTTCTGTTCTGCCAAGGACTCCCCATTGTTACTTTTCTAAACATACAGCAAACTATGATGATTTAAAACTAAAATATTTTTTAAAAAATCTCCCAGTGTATATCTTAATAAAATATTACACACCCATAGTCTGTCCAAGACAGATTCTGATTACCTGTCTGTGAAGAAACAGACTCGTTCTGAAAATTATTTTGAGTTCTCTGCTATTATACCTGTCAGATTCTTTTAATTAAAAATGTATTGATGCATGACTAAATTGCACACAGTGAAAAATAGATTCCATTTTACTTCTATAGCCATAATAAACATACGATCCACTGAAGGAAGACCATACAGTTACAATAGGAAGACAATTTAGGAAACAAAAGCATTTTTTTTCCAGATTACCCAGATACAAACTGTGCTAGAACCAATCAAATCAAATCAGTGATGGGGCTTTTATAGGGCCCCATGAAAGTATTAATATACTTTGAATAGTCCTTAATGAAGTTACTTCTTTCATCTCCTGTAGTTAGGTGGAGAAATTAACAAACAACAACAACAACAACAACAACAACAACAACAACAACAACAACAACAACAAAGATATTGCCCCCCCAAGTCTTGTGAATGTGACTCTGAATCCTTTTATAAAAGCAGATTTCTGGAGAGCAGGAATGAACCTGTCTCACTCACCAACTGTCAACCAATTATGAATAGCACTCAATCAAATGGCCATCTATTAAAGTAAGCCAAGACCTATTTGCCACTGCCCATGCCTTCTGTCCACTTGCAGCTTGTCAGCTCTCAAGACCAAACCTAGCTCCATGAATTACAATGTAGTTAAGACACAACTAGAGCAAGCCGATTGAACCAGTAGGGGACTTGGCGAGTCAACTCCACAAATTCTGTTGATTCAATGGGCCTACCCTAATTGCAATATACCTCTGGATTTCAGCCATTATTTAACATGTGTTGTGGATTCTTTGCTGGCCTACAGTAGAGCAGCCACAGTTAGCAGCTGAATTACCCCACACCCCACATCAGTTTATTGGAGGGAAAAGGTCACAACTTTATTAGTAGCAGCAGCGGTTTTCATGGCACAACATTGGGAATGGATCCAGCTCATCAAGAGACCAGATTGTGCCCTGATGCAAACTACTGTTCCTTCCTAGACCCCCAGCCGGCGAAGTGGGGGGTGAGGAATGCAACCCAGGAATGGCAATATCTTGGGGACTACATGGGTGTATCCCACTCCATGGTTCACTGCCACTCAAAGGATAAAGCTGGGCTTCTGATCCCCAGGCTAACCCTGGCCATGGCCCTGCTCCATTAATAGGATTCCTCTATTACCAAGGCATGCAGGCCTCCTGCCTCTTGGATCCATCCCAATGCTCCAAACTGCCTGCAAAGGTATGATAACAGACAAGATCACTCACTCACTCACTCACTCACTCACTCACACACACACAGAGACACAGAGAGAGAGAGAGAGAGAGAAACCACTCATGAGCACAAAAAAAAAAAAACACCACCAAACACTAACAACCCACTACCATTAAAGAGAGCAAGGGAGAGCTGTATGACTTGGGAAGCAAAACTGTGGGTGAAGCCAGCAGCTGTTCCTTCAGGTCTGCTAGCCTGCCGTTTCCGGACCAACCCTCCATGCCAGCCAGTGACTTCACAGAACCCCATGGCAATGGCTGTCCTCCTTGCATTCCCCACATGCCATTGATCCCGGAAGGCTGAATGGCAGATTCATCACAGACCAGGACACCACTCTGGCAACAGCATGAGGTCAGAAAGAAAAGTTTGTGCTATATTTAGCATGGTTTGCATGTACAGGTATCATCATCTTCTTTGAACTGCAGAGCTGGGAAGGATCCTATGGATGATCGAGGCCAGTCCCTGTCAAGGAGGCACAGTGAAGAATTGAACTCTCAACATCTGACTCCACAGCCAGATAGCTTGACTACTAAGAGATCATATGCTATTCAAAACCTGCAGAAACTTTGCCCATTCCTTCTGTTGTAAGAAAACAATCCATACACAGCAAGGAATGCTCAAGGTCAGCTCTACCAAACAGAGGCAACAGCCACAGGCAATAAATACTGAAGACAGTAACATGGCTGTTCTTTTTTTACCTCTGTCCAATCCCTTTAGCTGGATGACAAAGGTATGTATACCACACAACTGGTCCTCGTCCTGAGATTGGGTGGAAGAAACTGCTCTGTAATGGCTGTAGGGCAGACTTAGCTGTGCAGCTAGGTAGGCCAACATGGCACCAACTGATCCACTGGCTGACCTAACAACTCCCAGGAAAGGATTCCAGTTTAGTGCAGGAGAAAAAAGACAAGCTTCTGGGACTCTAGTGAACGTTGTGTTGAGGACACCAAGTGACTCTGCTTGAACTGCACTCAGGATCCCCATGAGCCCTTCGCCCCCCCCCACAGCCCCTCGCCAATCCTAAAGCAAGACAAACCACCAGGAAGGATTGTATTCTTGAAAGGAAAGAGCAGCCGGCTGAACTGTACAATTTATAATGGAGACTTCCTAATTTGCCTCACTCTTTAAAGGCAATGAACGTGGTATGGGAAAGTTTTGGCAAATTACTACTTGGCAGGATTGTACAGATAACTGTGATAAACATGGGACTCCACGATTAGTAAGACTGGGGAAAGCTGGAAAACATTACATAATGGACCAGGTGCATTTGCCTCATGAACCACTGTGGCCCCACAGATTATACACAACAGTCTTCACATATCTCTCCCATGGAACCTGAAGCATACAGAAATTTTTAATATTACTTATATTGCTTTTTTCTTACAGTTTTCCAAGAATTGTAATGCTAAAAATCTTTTTTGGAGGCCATATTTTTTAACTACGTATGCAGAATAGGGGGAATTTTCACTTGACTAGGAAAATGACAGCAAGAACTCTGAAGACCTGAAGGTTAAAATTAATATTAAAACATACCCGACTGTGTGTGAGCATGCACATGTGTATTATTTCCACTTCAGAACTGGCTTCTATATATTTAAATCACTCATCTTTAATGCACTTAACCAGTGCTGGTGTGTGTGGACAGGATGTGCAAATAGCCTAAAAATAAATGACTGGCTTTTGATTTCAATGTTAAACTAAGCACATAAGGCAGAAAGCCATTAAAGTACATTATATCTCAGTTCAGAAATGTAAGGTCATAGAACCATCTCTTTGAGCATGTCACTTATAATAACTCATGACTTTCCAGAGCTTCCTGCATGGAGCGATCACAAAACAAATCAAGCAAATATATGTGGGTCATTCTCTGAGCATAAGACAAGAAGAACCTAAAAAGTGACATTCATGTGTCATAATTTTTTTTTCTCCTTAAAGATCTTGTATTGTTGCATGCTCATGTGTGTTTTTTTTGAAAATGCACACATGTGTTTTCAATAGTGCAAAATCATGGCCAGATTTCTGCACTAGATTCACAGGTGTTTAAGGTAAATTGTGTAATGCACCGTGGCAAATTGCACTAACTAAAAAAGCAAGCGTTGCATTACTAGGCATGCACCTGTTATGTGTACATGGATACATACCTTGCAACATGACTGGCATCTTGTTAGTTAGTGCCAATTTGCTGCAGTGAGCTCCACAATATAACTTATGTATATGTAAATCACTAGCAGGATTTACATGTAAAGATAGAATCACTCCAATACTCTCCATTATACATGAAAGAGAATTTCAGGTTTAAAGGCCTAAATGTATATTAATACAGTATATTGGAGTTAGAAATGGGCAGTGATTATACCTGAAATGTTATTATTAAATGTAATGCTAGATATTATTGATAAGAAAATAAAATATAGTCTACCGTGTATATACACTACAGCTAGTTTACTCTGGGCCAAAAAATGGAAGAATGGAGAAATACCAATGATGGATGAGCTATTAAAGAAGGTAGTGGATATTGCATAACTAGATATGCTTTCAGAGGCACTACGGGATCAACCAAGACACTTTGTAAAGGAAAGCTGGAAGCTGATGTATATCTGGGACCAGGAAAAGACAGGAATTTAGGGGAAGAAATAGTTTATGGAGGATCAGTGCTCACTAGAATCCTTTTATGATATTCATTATGAGACAATGGTGAAATCTCTGATCTGTAGGTGTAGTATGGATGTTTAGCTTTGATGTTTTGTTGTTATTGGGATTATTATTCTCAAGTTTTAGTTTTCTGTTTTGTATTTCTATACGTATGATTAAAAAATTATTTTAAAAAGACAAATGGACAATGACAAAGTGATTCCAACGATACTAGTCAGTGTTGCATTTTTGTGGAGGTTCTAGTTGTCATGAAGTCTGTGAGCACTGTTATTTATAGATTTTAAAAGAAAGAAAAAAGATCAACTAACTTTTGAATGATCCGTATGAAAATAAGTATAGATCATAGCCCAAAAGTCTGAGCTCAACCCTATGGAAGAGCCTTTCAAGGAAAGCTCAGAAGGATGTCTTGATTAAAACGTCACACTAACATTACCCTAAAAGTTAAGGAAAGGAATCCACATCTATTATACTGCATTTCTCCCATCCACAACTTGCCTGTATGCCATGTGAATTATATACAGAAGAAATAACTAGAAGGGCAAACCAGAAAATACCCTTTTGCCTAATTCAATATGGATTTGAAGTAAATAATTTCTGTCACTTCTGGTTATGATGAGGAAGGAAGAGGAAAAATAGAAAAGACCCACAAAGCAGAATGGAGCTCTCCTTAATCCATATAGACATGGCTGTTGCAATCCCTTTGCTAATATATTTCGAATTTATCCTGTCGGGAGAGCTCCTGTGAAACATCGTGTATTTTCTATATTCCATGTCTAAATTTACTAACTTCTCTGTGTAAGGAATCAACCAGCAATTACCTGAAAAGTTCTGAACTCTGCTCTGTAACTCAAGTAGCTACCGGTAAAAGCCACTTGATAAATGGCTTGTAGTGCTACCTTCGTTGAAAAGCCACTTACAAGGCAAATAATGAGAGCGGATCAAAAGGCTCATGATGGTAAGCCAACCCACATGCTTACCTCAAGCTCTCTCTCAAGGGTAGGATTTTCAACAACAATCCACTCTACATCATCATCACCATCATCACCACCACTACCGTCACCATAACCACCATCATAGCCACCACTATCACTACCATGTTGCATTGTGGTGCCAGGGGGTAGAATCGCAGTAAAGCGACATTCCTAGTAGAAATGTGATTATCACCCCCTACATAATACCCTATGTGAAAAGGGTTTAGCACATATGGGCATTATGAGCAGCTTAGCACAATACTTCCACAGCAATATATAAATCTCTATGAAGCCCCCCCCCCAGGTGACAGAATAGACGTCATGGGGCTACATATCTAGCCCCACAGATACTGTACTTCCTTGCTCAAGAACTAGCATTATGGCCTATAATTTGTTTTCATTGTATTTAGAAAAAAATTTGCATGTGTGCTGCAAATAATTCACCCTCCAACCAGTGTTCTTCTATGCTGGAAGACTCTTCTTATGGCTCTTTCGAAGACTAATTAGTAACTTTGATTCTTTTTTTTTCTTTTCTGAAATAGGTGTATGAGAAGCCAACGCTTCTTGGATAGGCCCCAAAGAGCAGTTGATATTACACAGGTAAAGTATCTTTTAGCTGCTAGTCCAAACAAGACATACTTTTATCTCTTTTATCTCTCCTGTCCAAATAAAATGTATAGTCCATCCAATTAATCTACGAAGAAGATGATGTCAGGTTAAGATCATATAGTCCCCAGGTACAGCATGTTCAAGCAGGATCTTTCCACAAGGAGATGATGAACTCCTTTCCTCTAATATTAGTTTTATTGATTTGGTTTCCTAACACAGCTAAAGCAAACATTCTGCTTGGCTGCAACAGTGGACAAGATTATTTAGTAGTTTGGGGGGCATATGAATGAATTCGTTTTCTATTAGTCCATTAGCCACTGACTTTGGGATTTTTGCATCTTAAGGAAAAGAGCAACCAGAAAGCCTCACTGTCCCTTCAGTCTCCTTGTGCCCTCCACATAGCACTACCATAATTATGTTCATTTTTCTAATGAACTTGGACATTCTCCAGCTTCGATTTGGGGATGAGCCAGGAGAGACTTGATTTGATACCACATTTGGCTTGGAAGCTAAATCTCTTTTCATTTAGTTTGATGCCAGATTTCATTTGGCACCAAGCTTGATTTGTTTTCACAGATATTGTTGTCTTGGCACACGGATCAACTCTATCATCTTGCCCTCTGGATTATTTACATTTGCTTCCCCCTCCCCTCCACAGTGAGCACCTCATCACATTCATCTTCTGCTTCATCAGTTCCACCTGCGTATTCGCACCAAAATTCCTCTGCATTTCCGTAGAATTCACGCACTCCTGGAATACATGATATCATGTGCCTGTGTTCACTGCAGCGTGTTTCAGCCTATGGGACTTATAACTGGTTGAGAAGGTCATTGCATGGACCATCCAGGGCCAGCCTTTCCATCAGGCAAAATAAGGTAGCCAACTGAAGCAACAGATTTTAGGTGTTATGAAAGGGAAGTAAATTGTTAGTTACTCAGTCTGTATTTATTTTACGTTTATTAAAGGTGCAGGTGGGGAGAGGCGTTTGTGAGGGTCTTTTGACTTATATGCACAATGCATTTGCTGATTGTGCATATGATGAGGTGGGGGAAAGAAGTTTGCTGCTCTGTCTCAGCCCGTAAAATATATTTGGCCTGCCCTGTTAGATTGGCCAAATGAAATGGAGGACAGGCATCCAATATCTTTTAATAGTTGTGTGGAGAAACAAATTTCAGCAGGTGTAACCTGTCATGCAATTTACAGCTGCAGAAATTTCCTTTTCCACGCAGTTATTAAAAATGCAGGACACTGTCTTCCATTTCATGTGGTTATCCTAGCCCTGATCCCAAGAACATTAACTGCCCACATCTTTCATATGTTTCTTTTTTAAAAATAAACTATCTCCCTTCTGGTGCTTGGCTTTTAACCTGTGTGGCAGCTTTCCTCTTAGTTGACAGCTCTGAGATCTCACACGTAAGTCAAGAACTATCCAAAACTGCTTAAGAACTGTATTTTCTCTGACATCAGGATCTTGCGAGTATTAAACATTTTAAATGACCGATAAAAAATTCATCTTAAGCAGAAACTGAATCCATAGACTTGCATGATCTAAGATATAGCCTTCCATATTTGCTTTTTATTCTGATGTCCAGCTGGAACTAAATGCAAAATAGCAGCTCAGGAGGGCAGATTTATACTTAGAGTGTCTCTGAGCACATGCACAAGTCAGGTATTTGTATCAGGAGAAATTGAATTTACAATGAAAACTTGATTTCCTCCCAAGTATACTCATTACCAACCAAATTTTGGATGTGGCCTTCCTGGCTGTTGTCTTCGTTAGATAATTCAGAGCCAGTACCAATGGAAAAGAAACCCACATTAACCAGACTGTATCCAAAATTATCCAATTCATGTTCTGCAAGTTTCCTAATGTTAGTGAGAAACTTGCAGACCATGAACAGGCTCTTTTAAAAATATGTGCAAATACAGTGGTGCCCCGCATTACGACGACCCTGCATGATGACGAAATCGCTTGATGACGACAGTGATCGCAAAACAATGGTTCCTATGGGGTTTTTTCACTTTATGTGGATTAGATCCCTGCTTCGTGAACCATTTGTTTGTGAAATGATGCTTTTTCCGGCTCCGCAAAATGGCTTCCCTTTGCAAAATGGCTTCCCTCCCTTCGAAAAATGGCTGTTTTCTGGACAGAAGCTTTGCAAAACAGCGATTCTAAACACCTGATCTCTATGGGCGATCTTCGCTGGACAATGAGGTATTTCCCCACTGGAACACAATAACCGGTTTTCAATGCATTCCAATGTGTTTTGTTTGTTTGTTTGTTTGTTTTGCATGACGACAATTTCGCTGTACAGCAATTTTGACAGAATGGATTATGGTTGTCATGCAGGGCACACTGTAAATGGGCACAACTCAAGAGGTGTCTTTAAAACTGCAAGTATTCATTTTAGTTAGTGGAAAAGGGCATACAAAATGCATTAATTAAGGGAAAAATAGTTTTTAAAGTGTGCAAATTAGAATAACTGCATACCAAAACACTTGCAAATTTCCACTGGTGGGGGAGGAGGGGACCTACATCTTGCAACCCAAAAGTTGGAGGGAGTGTAGTGAGATGTGGAGAGACACAATGAAATTATTCCTTTGTTTCTTTCCTTGCGTCAGAATTACAAACACAATTAATAATTGTGACAAGATATTCTTTTCCTAGGGACCCCCCCCCCAAAAAAAAGGTTGGAGGGAGTTATTCCTAGACTGGATTTCCCTCCCATTTAGGGATCAAGTTTCTAATTTGGGTATGCTTCTGGACCCTGCTCTTTCTTGGGACACCCAAATTACAGCCATGTCCATCACTTCAACCAGTTTAGGCTTATCCTCCAACTCCACCCATACCAAGATGAAGTCTCTCTCAGGACATTGGTGCAGGCACTGGTGATCTCCTGGAACAACTATTGCAATGCTCTCTACATGAGGCTGCTCTTGAGGCTGCCCTGGAGACTACAGTGGATCCAGAATGCAGCAACCAGACTACTGGTTGGTGCAAGCACATTTGATAGCATCATTCCAATTCTGGCCAATCTCCACTGGCTACCTGTTGCATCCCAGATCAGGTTCAAAGTCTTAACACTCACATTGAAAGTCTTCATGATTTGGGACCACATTACCTGTTGGATCTTCTTTCCCCAATGTCATCTGCCCAACCCACCAGATTGTCTCAGGGCAGGCTCCTCCAGGTAGCCACTCCAAAAGAGGTCTGAATGTGGGACCTTATCTGTGGTGGCACCAAGACTATTGAACCAGCTCCTGGAGGAGTTACACCTGTTCCCCTCCCTGTATTCTTTTAGGAGACAGTTTTTCAGGGAGGCTTTTCAATTTGAACCATGTTGAGCATTTCATCTCCAGTTCCACTTTTCTGTGATAATCTGTTGGTGCCTGTCACATTCCTGCCTTGGTTGTTTCACCAAGCAAAGGTGCACATTATGTGTTGTTCAGCTGCCACCAGTTGACTACATCAACTTTGTCCGCTATTAATGACAGAGGTATCATTTAAAAACCAAGCAGAAATTATTTATTGTTTCAAGTGATAAAAGTCCAGTCAATGTCCTTAACTCTCAATTAACACATTATTTTCTTCTCATTTACCTTTAACTCTGCCACACCAATGCCTATTGGTACATGCAAATATCAACATAAATATTCATGAGCAGGATGAATGCTACAATGCTACTGTTTTTTTTTTCTTCCCTCTTTTCTTTCTTTTTTAATGCTGTGAGGGAACTTTCACCTGTTTTACCCAGCAGCAACATAAATAAGGTAATTGGCTGGAAGAAAAAAGAGAGCCAATCCAGAAGATCCAGCAGGAATTATAAAAAGACCAGGAGAGACAGAGAGAAGAGTTGAATTGTATCACAAGGAGAGAGGTCATATTTTAAAAGTTGGCTAGAACCTGAGAGGATTACTTTGTATCTTAGGGGAGAGGTTGGATGTTTGAAAACTAACATGTAACACAGTGTAAATTAAAGTGAACTCTTTCGTTTAACCAGTTGTTATATTATAATAAAGAATATCTTTTATGTTTAATTCTTAAGACCGCTTGGGCACACATGTGTTTAGGCAGAAGGCAAGGGACGTGGCGCTGCTGCGGGTTAAACCGCAGAAGCCTCTGTGCTGCAAGGTCAGAAGGCCAGCAATTGTAGGATCGAATCCACGTGACGGAGTGAGCTCCCATCGCTTGTCCCAGCTCCTGTCAACCTAGCAGTTCAAAAGCATGTAAAAATGCGAGTAGATAAATAGGTACCACCTCGGTGGGAAGGTAACGGCGTTCCTTGTCTAGTTACACTGGCCACGTGACCACAGAAACTGTCTTGGGACAAATGCTGGCTCTACAGCTTGGAGACGGGGATGAGCACCGCGCCCTAGAGTCTGACACGACTGGACTAAATATCAAGGGGAACTTTTATCTTTACCTTAAGTCCAGGTAGAGGCAGTCACAAATGATCTTGCCAAATTATTGCTATTCCTGTTATGTTTTAGTGTTTTGCCTTGAACCTTTGTTTCTAATCCTTTGCCCAGAATAGTCCTTCAGCACTAATGGGGTTGTTTATAAATTAAACATACAAACAAACAAAACATATATACATACTTAAACCTGATAATTTTCATTCAACAACCGACAACATCAAGAGCATTGGGAGGAGCCAACATCAAGGATTCCATAGTGCATGTTGAGGGCACAGAGTGCACTGACACCATCCGCTGTTCTCTGTACTTGCAAAGGACTGTGCCAGTGATGGGGGGGGGGGAGTATTTCCTTTCATTCTACTGACTCCACCCTGTGGCCTGTTAAGTATCTTCCATGTAACCCACTTCACGTGACCAGCAGGCTAGACCTTCCCGCACTTATTTCTGTTTTAAAAGGATGAAATTTCTTTCTTTACATATGGTAAAACAAGCAAAGCGTGCTGCTTATATACCACCCCATAGTGCTTCAAGCACTCTCTGGGTGGTTTACAAGTTAATTATAGAGGCTACACATTCGCCCCCCCCCCCCCCCCCAGAAAGCTGGGTACTCATTTTACCAACCTCGGAAGGATAGAAGGCTGAGTCAACCTTGAGCCGGCTACCGAGGATTGAACCCCAGGTTGTGAGCACAATTTTGGCTGCAGTACAGCGGTTTCACCACTGTGCCACGAGGTAGTCCTGACATTATCTGCTGTTCCTTCAAGATTCACAGAAGCTGTGAGAAAACGTTTCCTTCATTTTCATCTGGAAGAGGAGGGACGGTGACTAAACTTTGTGATCGAGCATGACTATAATGAAATTGAGAGTTTCCCATTTCTCCGAGTGAAAAATTCTTCCAGATTGCAAATGAGTGAGAGGTCAACTATTACATCTCAACCCGCATTTTGCTCCTGACATTGCTATGTTACAATACATCATTGTGAAAGAATGCATAATATTTGCTCAGGTTGCTTTCAATTTAGTACGTACTTCATTTTCCATCCAAATTGACACACACACACACACACACACATCCATTCATATTTTGGCCAAATTCAGTGGTTCCCAAACTTCTTCAGCCTGCAATGTCCCTTGAGTGGCAGCAGTAGGGGCAGAGCAAGAGGAGTGGACACAGGGTGGACATGGAGGTGAAGGAATGCAAAGGAGCCAATAGCACCATCGCCGGCTCAGTGAAGGAACAGAGAAAGGATTACTGGGTTTGGAAGCACCAAGGGCACTGTGGACACCACAGGGTGCTACAGCGCACATTTTGGGAACCACTGGTCTAACTTCTCCTGAGTACTGCCAACTGGAGTCACATCTATCTTTTGCAACTACAGTCTGTCTAGAGTGTGATATACACATTTAAGTTGTCCCAATTTCCTTGAAAGAGTTAATAGGAGTGAAAAATGCCTGACTTTGACTCCTCCTCCTCCTCATCATCATCACCATGATGATGATGTTTTTTTTCCTGGCACACTGGAGTTTCATGGCCCCCAGAAGAGTCTACATGATTCTGCATTTATTTATTTATTTATTTATTTATTTATTTATTTATTTATTTATTTATTTATTTATTTATTTATTTGTTTATTTGTTTGTTTGTTTGTTTGTTTGTTTGTTTGTTTGTTTGTTTGTATGCTTGCTTGCTTGCTTGCTTGCTTGCTTGCTTGCTTGCTTGCTTATTTATTTATTTATTTATTTATTTATTTATTTATTTATTTATTTATTTATTTATTTATTTATACCCCGCCTATCTGGTCATTTCGACCACTCTAGGCAGCTAGAGTGATTGATAGACTACATATTTTTGTAAAAAAAACTTTCGGGGGTATGTACAAAGTTGGGATATGGAAATCTGTCTGATAGAGAAAGTGATAGATGAAACATTTTAATCTCTTTCTTTCTCTCTCTTTCTTACAATCTTTTTGATTGGTTGATTGAAAAAAAAATTTCCCACCTTTCTCCTTAAAAAGGACCCAAGGAAGTTTACATAATTAAAAGACAATATTTGAAGTTAGAAACAGTAACTGTACAAATACTTTAAAGGATCAAACAAACACCACACTAAAAAATGGTAAATAAAAGCAACACCAAAACACATTCAAGGCAGTAAAGCACAAATCACTTGGGTAGTCATTCAAGGAGAAGCCTGCCTGAAGAGAAAGGTCTTTGCTTGTGGAAGGACAGCAAAGAAGGGGCTAGCCTGGCCTCCTGTGGGAGAGAGTTCCAAAGGCTGAGAGCACCGACAGTGAATGCAGAATCTCAATTTTGTTTTAATGTGTAAGGCTTTTCCTTCTTCCTGCATGAAAAAATGAGTGTTTATTTTTATTTCAAAATTTATTTGCTTGTTTGTTTAGACATTTATGCATTTATTTAGGACATTTATTTTGAGATCATTTGTAGGATGCATGTTTGTGTGTATTTTTCAAATCTGAGCTTTGCAGTCTGTGCATTTCCCCCAGTGAATGCAACAGCTTTGTGTGCATTTCTTTTCTTTGTAGCATATTGAATGACCACAGAAATGCACCAATATTAAAATGAAGATGTTTTTCTCTGACTTCCAGTCTTGGGGTGGGGTGAAATGAATATTTTCCTGGGGAAGTGCAGTCCTGACACATCTCTTTTCCATCCTTAACACGCACAAAGAATGAGAGAGAGAAAAATCTGAAAAGATTTGAAATGTAAATGACCCTGTCATTCTAAGCTGAAATGAAAGAACACGGTTACAAATAAAATGAAAATACAATGTAAAATGTACAAGTTCATTGTACAATGGAAATACAAATAAGATCAGCAGGAGGTCAGTATTTTCTGCAATGTGAAAGGAAAAGCATTTCAATATCAGAATTATTCTGCACGAAGATGGCATACATCTACTACAGTATACTTCTAGAATACACCACAATATACTTTAAATGTACTGTATTTGTTTGTTGGTTTGTTTGTTTGTTTCTCACCCTTCTCCTCAAAAGGACTCAAGGCAGCTATACAACAGACTTTGAAATAAATAAAAATATCTATCTGGGGTATCTCATCTGGTTTAAATGGTTATTGTAAAATGAGATGATATTAGTACAAATGAGTTTGCCTGTCAAATCTGAAAATCTGATTTTTACAAAACAAAAAATATCAATGGACCATGCCTTGCAGGTCTTGTTTAATATTCATTTTACCATGGGGCCCTAGTGCATACAATCGGTCTTGTATATAAGAAATCTGGGCACTTTGCTGGAGATATCAGAGCCTAGATTTGAGACCTGGGAGCAGCTTGGGTGGACTGGATGCCTTTCTTGAATTACATTTCATACCTATGGGACTGCGTCTCTTTCGAAATTAATAAATATTCTTTGATAGACGTACTTCAGAGTTAGGTCAATCACTGTCACTAACTAGTTAGAATCCAATGTGCGGCTTTCAGCTTATTTACAGCAGGACTGTTTTGTCAAAAAGATGAGGAAAAGATCTCATATGACTGAGTGTTTTTAGAGGGAGAACTGAGCCAGCCATACCATTCAGCAAAGTGAGGGAGGTGGCTGAGGAGACAGATGTGGCAACCCCAGAGCTGTCTCTCTAAAGGATAGTGCAGGAGGCCATTCCACGGCTACATTTAAAGTAAAGATCTACTGCCAATCTGCTTGTCCCCTCTCTGTGAAATAGATAGGAATTGCCATTTTCACCTTAGCCTCAGGGAGCAAAATATCTAGAGCAAGGCCTGAAAGGAAGACAATAGAAAGGGAGTTTTAGAACTTGAGGTGAGCTAATATTCTTCCCTCACTTTAGAGTTTGTTTTTGCTTTCCTCAAATTATACTCACACACACCTTATAGCATCCCTGCCAAATATCCTTTAGTTGCTCAAAGGCTGTAGATAGAAAGGAAAACCTGCAGGCCTCAGTCATGGTTTCTGGCCATTCAAATAATCAACCAGCAACACACCGGGTTAATATAAGTGTAGTTCTTTTGGCCACATCATCACTGGGGTGTGACTTAGTCAAGGGAAAGTTGTCACAAATCTCTCCTTCAGGCCTTATGTCTTTTCTTCCTTGCAAGAATCACTACATAAAAACTAGAAACCACGATTGTCCCTCACATGAAACAGAAAACACACAAAACTTTGCCAAAGAATGTGATATTTTCAACAATTGCCTGAAGGGTAAGAATAAATATCAGCTCATAATAAGTTATAAGTGCCTATTTGACTCTTAAGTAACACTTCTCCCTTTCCTCAGAGCTATACTAATGAATGAGAGGCTTAATAAAATCCAACATGATCCAGCCAAAGTTAAGCACTTCCAAAGTCTCATTGATTTCAAAGAGAGACATTAAAGGGCATGCGTCTGATTAAATCTTTCCCCTTGAAATCAGTGGGACTTTGGAAGTGCTTCGTTTTGACTAGACGGAGCTCCAAATGATGATAAGTGATGTTTAAATACAGAACATTTGCAGTTCAACATTTCCCATCTATGCATGTGAAGATTATGCTCCAAATAATATTGGCTGAAACTATTAAGATGCAGCAAAACACTGAGCATTGTCAGATGAAACTATGGATTACAACTACCAGACTCCCTCTGACTGGAACATATTTTGAGTTTTAACCTCCCAAAGTAACTTTCTAAACATTGTTCAAGACTGAAAAGTGACAACATATATTTTGCCTTGGAAGTCTGTACATTTTAAACGATTAGGATGGGTAGTGAAGAAAGAATCTGCATGAAACCTGCATACATCAAAACCTTTTTTTTTTCATAATTTTTATTGAGTACAATTTTCTTTTTAGTGCAATATTTTCTGAAAGAGTATGGCAATGCAAGTTAGCATTATAGTATGATACTATCACATTGCTTACACAGTCTATCAACACATTATCTTTCTTTACACATCCACTAGTTCATAGTTTAACATACTTGATTCATTATTTTAAAATATTACATGCCAGCAATCCAAATTACTTCCCATTTCACATTCTTCTTTTCTTGAGCTTATTCCATACGTTAATAATGGTTGCCAGGTTTTCATAAATTTATCTTGTTTTATTTTCCCCTTTATATATTTTAATCTGATTGGTCAACTTTTCCATCAGGACCATTTGCCAGACTCTGTTCTCAAATTTTTGTACTGAAAGATCTTGAGCATTTCTCCAGTTTTGTGCAATTTCGGCTCTTGCTACACTAATGAGATGTGCAATTAGGTCTTTATTAAATAATTTTTCATTTCCATCTTTAAATATTAAAAATAACAATAAAGCTTCATTTTTATTATTATTTTATTCAACTGTTTCTATCCATTTAATTATTTCCCACCAATATGCTTCCACTTTGGGGCAAGAGATCCACATGTGTTCTATTGTACCTTTACTTCCACAGTTTCTCTAGCACCTATCTGAGACTTCTCCATTAATGTTGTGTAGTTTTGTGAGGTACCAATACTATCTATAGACTACCTTTAAAACCATTTATTTCATTTTAGCTGATACTGATTTATATGGATATGTGGTCCATCTTTCCATCCATTCTTTCTCTGATATATTAATATTCAAATTTGTTTCCCATGTTATTTTAGATCTCATACCCCTGGGAAATGCTTTCTCAACCAAATGTTTATATATTACTGAAGTTATTCCCTTCCATTTATTTTGATCTTTTTCTAAACTATATTGTTCTAGTTCTGTGAGCATTCTGATAGGCCCAGAATTGTGGTATAAATGAGTTGCCAGATTTCTTACTTGTATTAATTGTAGCCAGTTCATTTTAATTTCCTTTGTTTTGTCCTCTAACTGTCTAATTATTGGTTTCCCTGCATCAAACAGGTCTCTTATTCTATAAATTCCAATTCTTTCCCAGTTTTTGAATTGTATATATTTCTCTCTTGATTTAATTTCAGATAATCTAGCATGAGGCATAGAGAGGATATGTCAAGGTAAATTTACAGGCCTGAGCAGAATAAGGTGTGTAAATAAGCAACCATCATGAACAGGTATGTACAAATGCTGAGTCATGATGGCTGACTCATGTATGATGCAATGTCTAATGTGATTGGACACAGAGAGATGTGCATAAGTATATATGTGTACTCTGTACAGTAGATGGACTTCCTCCTGTTCTGATGAGTGTTATGCTGTTATGCTGCCGGACTGCACTGCTGTATATAGCCTGTAAATACACAGTGGTATTGGTGAAGCTGCCTGCGTGTGCGTGATTCTTTTGGAATGCCTGGACTGGACTTTATTCTGCTAACTCTGCTGAATTTCCATGTTCTTGCACTAACAGGATATAGGTGGAGCAAATAATCTCATGTATTTATGCCATATTTTCAATTTCTCACAAGTGTAAGGATTTTGTACTTGCTCTTTTTTTTCTAATTGGTTCCATTGTGTAAATACAAGTGTTAACTGCACCAATATCCTCATCTCTTTCCATTTCAACCCAATCTGGGATTTCTTCTGTCCATAAAAACTTTATTACTTCCTAATACTTTATTAATTGTGGTATCCCTAGCCCTCCCTTTATGCTTTGACCATATTTAACACTGCTTATGAATAGCTTTTTTCCCCTTTCCACCAATAAACCTTCCCAGGTTTTTTTGCCATAATTTTATTTTATTTTTTTAAATTTCAGCCAATCTGATGGCAGAAAGTGAGGAGGAATTAAAGAACCTTGTAATGAGGGTGAAAGAGGAGAGTGCAAAAAACGGCCTAAAACTCAACATTAAAAAAAAACAACCTAAGATCATGGCCACTGGTCCCATCACCTCCTGGGAAATAGAAGGGGAAGATATGGAAGCAGTGACATATTTTACTTTATTGGGCTCCATGATCACTGCAAATGGAGACAGCAGCCACGAATTAAAAGATGCCTGCTTCTTGGGAGGAAAGCGATGACAAACCTTGACAGCATCTTAAAAAGCAGAGACATCACCTTGCCAACAAAAGTCCGAATAGTCAAAGCTATGTTTTTTCCTGTAGCGATGTATGGAAGTGAGAGCTAGACCATAAAGAAAGCTGACCACCAAAGAATTGATGCTTTTGAATTGTGGTGCTGGCGGAGGCTCTTGAGAGTCCCATGGACTGCAAGGAGAACAAACCTATCAATTCTAAAGGAAATCAACCCTGAGTGCTCTCTGGAAGGACAGATCCTGAAGCTGAGGCTTCAATACTTTGGCCATCTCATGAGAAGAGAAGACTCCTTGGAAAAGACTTTGATGTCTGGAAAGTGTGAAGACAAGAGGAGAAGGGGATGACAGAGGATGAGATGGCTGGACAATGTCTGCGAAGTGGCCAACATGAATTTGACACAACTCCGGGAGGCAATGGAAGATAGGAGGGCCTGGCGTGCTCTGGTCCATGGGGTCACGAAGAGTCGGACACGACTAAACGACTAGATGACGTACATTTGCACTTATGGATCCCTTATGTATATGGGGGCAGACACACACAACTTGAAATCAGCCCAGGAGCTGCCACAAGTGGTAGGGGCAAAGATTCAGAAGGAGCTCCTTGGTGGACATTTGGCAGGTCCTTTTACACATACCCTCATTCCAAGAGTTTTCCCCTTGTTTGTTAAAACGAAACAAAAAGGCCCAAAAAGATGGTATAAGGGTTGCTCAGGAAGTAGACATTTACTGGCAAAAGGTGATCAGAATTAGTGATCAAATGGTGGTATCCTGTGGGAAAGGGTGGCTGGATCAAACACCTGGACATTTCACATAAAATGGACACTTTTTTTCATGGGGATGAAGTGCATTTCTTCGACTAGGGTCAGAATATATGGTTGGGGGACATCAGGACAGCCATAGCAAGTTGGTTGCAGCTGCAGTTCTCTGGTGAGAGCTAACCTACATGCCGCTCTTGTGGCAGTTTGGAGCCGTGGAGTGGATCCACTTGGTTTGAAGCCAGCCAGGAAGGTGCCTGAGTGCCCCGGGTGATAAAGGAATCCTCTTAAGGGAGCTTGGATATAATTTACACCACATATTATTTACTCTTCCTTAACTTTTAGTTTTTATTTGATACAAAATGTCTTAATAAGCATATGATGGTTTTATAATTATGAAAGCAACTTATAGGGAGTAGAGCAATGCATAAATTACATTGTGCTGGATAGTATGTACTATCACAGTTGGTAGCATCACAACTATGTGCCAGCACAGCACTCACATATCAGATTGATTGCAATCAGTGTGAAATACCTTAAACAGGATGTGCTTGGGATCATTCTATAAGACAATTATTTATGTCATAGGTTGACTCACATTACAATGGCGCATGGAGCTTATGATAGTCACATCGTTTTTTATGAGTCCATACCTCAGAGGCAAGGAATGAGATGTTTTTATTAATACATGTTCCTACCTAATTGACCATTTGGGAAGTGGTAAGGAGAAATGGCTGTGATTTACGTAGTTTAAGAAATGTCTTAGAGCACCTCAGCCAGTCTGGTGCTCCCAGAGTGACAGATGAACAAATGCCCATGGGTGTTGACAGCATGGTATTTATGGTGTTTCCTTCTGAGACAATTAACTAACATATGCCAAGACCATAGGGATTATCTTTGAGCTACACAGTATGTAACTTTATCTGAAGAGAAATATAATATTTTACAAGTTTGACAAAGCACAAGAAAGATTAAATTGATTCATTTTAACAATGCAGATTTTTTTTCCCCTCACCCGCATGACATCTCAAAAAGATTCTCTTTTTGGACATACATCCACCCGGTATCCTGGGAAGTGTCTTCCCTCCGCCCTTAAAGTTTTGTATATTTATTTCAAATAGTAATGTGCCAATAACTGAGATCTTCCTGAGTATACTTTTCCCTACTACAAGTTTCCCTGGCTTTGGCAAAAGTCCAGCACAGACATCTAGTAAATCTTGTTAATTTCAGTGATATTTAAGCAGCTTAATGCTGTGTATGTTTCCAAGTCTGACTAGTGAAACTGGCAGAGATTACAGATGTATTAAAAAGGTTATGATCCAAAATGTGCGCTGGGCCACTGTCAAACCCAGCCAGGGGTGCCATGGAATCCTCAGAAGGACTTCCACAGAATTACTACATGAGCTGGGCATCTCCCTCCCCCCTTACTCAATGTATTTTATTGGGGGAGCCAAGTCCAGTGGCCATTAAGTCAAGGGAGCCAGAAAGTTTTGAAACCACTGGGTTATGATCTACGATCGAGTGCATCACTGTATACCACATAGACATTTGCTGCAGTGTTATTGAGTCACTGAAAGTCAAGTCAGATTTGTAGTGGATACTTCTAAATTGTATGTATTTTATCCACTTATTTTGAAATCAGGGCAAGTGATACCTTTTATTAGACCACAAAAAACTAGCTTTCAACTCATACAAGTCTTTGTCAGGATGGACACCCACCTGGTGCAGAAAAAAAAAGCATATGGAAGTTCTAAAAATCGTGGCAGATATTTGTGCTTGGCCTGTTGCTTGAAAATGATTTCCAAAATGCAGGCTACAAATACAAGTCAGGAGCACAGTTTTCAAATCCCATTCTTGGTGGCCATTGGTTGGATTTATCTTTCCCAACTCACCAAACAAAGGGGGTTCCAGGTAACCTACATTTCCCCTCGATATCCCATCTCTTATGAACAAATTCAAAGGCAGTAATTTAAATAAAGCAATGGTGAAATGCTAACTTGGGGAGGGGTGGAGATAGAAGGTAAAAGGGTAGGCTAGCAAGAGAGATCAGAGCTTGTCGGGCTACAGCAGCAGGAATTCCTTTGCCATCATGGCCAGTATTTGATCAGTTCTGGGAACTGTCATCTGAAAAAGTAAATGTTTCAAGCTTTCCAAGAGATTCCACTGGCTGCCCTCAACTTCCTTTACTGAGAGGTTCATAAGGGTGGTCATCCATTTCACCCAAACATTTCAGAAAGCACTGGAGACAGACTTGATAGGAGCTTTGGGATTCACATGGTTCAGAAAGTGGAAATGTTTCACACAACTTCTTCACCCATCTTTTTACTGTCCAAATTTGAAGATGTTATTGTATCAGGAATTTGATGTTTGTCTTTGAGTTTGTCTGATTTTTTTAAAAAATCAAGCCATGTAGTAAATCATATCCATTTTCAGTTACAGTATTGGAGGGGTGATTGTTTTGTCCATGAACAGTGATATGGAGATATATCAGCATTTTCTTTCACGAAGCATTCCTTAACACTATAAAAATTGATATCTTTGCCACAGGATAATTGGCCGGAAGACTAATTTGGATAATTCCATTTTAAAAAAAGGTTCTGCTCTTCAGAAAATAATTCAACTGAAGCAAAATGTATTTCCTCCAAAAGCCAATGAAAACAAGGAGAAGGGAAAACACATTCTCAAAAACTCCCCAGGAAGTTTTTCAAAAAATATCCTAAAAGATCATATCAATTCACCTTGGCAAATAGTACACAATGTTGCATAGTGCTGTTTTAAGAGGCACCTAAGCCTGAATTATCATTGTTATATAACATGAGATAAAGATGGGAAGCTCTAGAGAGGACATTAGGTGACATTATGGATGAACTCTTTGGCAACTAATAGATCCTTAATAGCTTTCCAGAACAGCCTATAATCTCTGGTGATGCTATCTCTAGAGAGTCATTTTGATATATTATGTAATAATTATAGTGCTACTATATATTCTGTATATTGAAGCATACTGGTTGCCTAATCAGAAAATTTAAGAAGGGGTATAAGAGAAATTTAAAATGTTATCTGTGATTTTTTTTCCCTAGCATGCATCTGCAGCTAAGCAATAGTAGTTACTTATAAAAAGCTTAGCTTTAAAAGGAAAGTAAAACAACACGAAGTGCAGTTCTTTGACTAGGGTCAGAATGTATGGTTGGGGGACATCAGGAGAAATGCTTCACCTGTATGTTTTCTTTTGATTTTACAAGAAAAACCCTGACTTAGTTGTGATAAACCCACACCAGCAGTGGCCGTTTCTGGGTGTGATGATGGGGAGAGAGCCTTCCCCCATACCCAAGGTTTTTTTTTTTTTTGTAAAATTCATCTATTTTTGTGGTGTTCATGGTTACTATTATATAGAACCTGCACAATCCTACCTTATATATGATTGTGTATAGGTACTGGTATACTGACATACCCAAGCCTTTAAATCATGACTAAACTAAATTTATTTCCTGAAAATTTTTATACTCCAATCTGTACTTTCTTTCATACTAGATGAATTAATACAGGAAGACCAAGAGTCAAGAACCCCATTTAACAGACTTAAATTGCTAGTCTGTTCACCACAATAAAATAAACGTAGCATAAATTTGAACGGCCAATTCACAAATCAGTTGGAAAGCAACTATTCATTTGTCAGTTTATAGTTTTTCCTGCAATCTCTGCCATACGTACATTATGGTAGAAAAGCAGGCATGTGACCTGGGCTTTTACGCATACCAACCATAAGTACCAGAGTTCTCCCGCCCCCCCCCCCCCAGGAAGAGACTGAGCAAGATCAACCTATACTGAACTAGATGGACCAATCTTCCAACTTACTGTTAGGCAACTTACTGTGGCCATAATTTAGTGTTGCATTATCATGCTTCTGCTTGTGCAACTTAATTTCCTTCTCTGGGCCACCTAAAAATTTGCTTCTGGGGGCTTCCCAACACTCCAATGTAGACTATGAAGCTGCTGCAGAAGGAACATCTGAATAATCTTCTGTTCACTGGATTCTAGTTTAGGATTACTGTCTGTGATAATGATGTGATTTATATTACATATGTGAAGGTTGTTACATTTGATATATTTTGCATTGACTTGTCACCAAAAGAGACATATTGGTTAGGATACTGCTAGAATAGCCATCTCACACTTGTGTGAGATGGTTGTGAATATAGTCAAACTGTTTGCACTACATCTGTTGCACAAGTAGTTTGGCTCAAATACGATTCCATTCATGTGAAGAAAATCTGTCCTAACAGGTCTTCTCACTTCGAAACAACCTCTGACTTCGGTCAGAACTAGACATGGGCACTTCGTATTCATTTACCAATCCTGCCCAATCCCACCACCCCCAAAACCAACAGGCCACTTGTTGGGCTCTGTGCGGCGCTTGGCTCTGCCGTCATCATCATGATGCAGGCCAATCACAGAAGCAGGCTGGCAAGCCCTTTTCCACCTTCCTGTGCAACTGACCACTGTGGCATGGCAGGATGGAGAGTCTCCCTGCTCAGTCGATGAGTGGTTGGCTGAGCAGGGAGGCAGAAAAGGGCCAGACAACTTCTGAGTGGCTACAGTACATTGATGGCAACAGAGCCAAGCACCGTCTGGAGCCTGGTAAGTGGTCTGTCTGGTTCCGGGGGAGGGGGCAGGACAGGACCACTGAAGTTTGCATTCATTTTCCCATGGAAATGAATCTGAAGTGCTCATGTCTATGTCAGAACAGCACATGAGACAGCAACTTTACATTGTGAATATATTTTGTGTATGAGTTTGGATTGGCATGTGACTGCAGTTTGAAGTAACACTGAAAGTTAGATGTGGCGTGACAGTTAAACAACTGAAAGGCATGGAAGAGTGCCCATGAATGGAACATGGACTGATTGTTTGGTACGTTTCCTAACTGGAGAGATACTGGTTTGTATACAAGGTTGTGTGATATGAGAGAGCCCTAATAAAAATTATGTGAGAGAGGTTTGAGTTTAGTGCAGTGGGAGCTGTGCTGTTAGAGCTTCTGGTGTTGGTTTTAGTGAAAATGCTGTGCAAAAAAAAGTGTGTTCTCACTAGAACTTGTTTCAGAACAAGCATTCATCTCTCTCCCTCTCTTAAGAACTGAACTGCTTAAACTTTAAAGAAAGCAAAATGGTTTATGGCTGTATGATAATGAACTTGTATGCCAACATTACTGGACCCAAGCTTTAAAACTAGCATTGTGCTTGTAACAAAACCTATTTAACAGCCAAGATTTTGATGCATAGCTCTGTCTGCAAAACAGAGGTGACTTCATCATCAATAGCTTTTTTTATTTGGGGTTGCCCATGGCTTGCATGCAATCAGACAAAAATTGCTGCTACTGATGACATCATGCCCATTGAGCAAGAGGAACACACCCAACAAGATTTCAGCCATGAAAGTATAATGTAATATAAATATACACTGTGAAGTTTTATATAAAATCACACAAACCAAACTATACACTGGAGATAGCTGGAAACTCTTACAACAAGGAACAAATTGCATTCCCAATACTGCAATTTTTAGGGTGAGTGCAATTACATAAATATTATTGTAATTAGCAATTACCTTGTGCTTAGAAGGATAGTACAGAAAAGGTTGAAATTAACATGCAAGACACGGCAGACTGATATCAATACTCATTTTACTGTTCACATTTTTTCTTCAAGGGGAAAAAAACTAATAGCTGTCAAAAATACCCATTATAGGCTAGTCTATAATTTGTAGAAGTCAAGTAATACATTTTTTCTGAAGGTATAATGGATGCTCCATGGAGCAATTATTTTAGAAAGACAACTTCATCTCAGCTGTCTCATGCCAGCAGAACTATTTAAGAGCCAAGGATGCATAATTCACAATGGAAGAGCTGTCAGATTTGAGAATACCTTTAAATTATCAAAACTTAGCAATGCTAGTCAGTTATAATTATAATGGAAATGTAGTTTTCTGTCAATTTTATCAAAGCAAACATCTCTCAAGAACAATTTCCTGTGTTAAAATATTTTGTCAAAGTGACTTTTGATTCCAAAGGGATACAGATTATCTAGTTTCATACCTGAATATTTTCCCTGCAAATTGAATATAACAGCTTACATGGTACAAAGCGGCAAGTGCGGAAGCATTAATAAAATCCCATTGGAAATCACAGCCTCACAGATTGTTACCTTGAAAGAATAGGTTTGTCATAAGCTCCCTAGAACAGATTAAACAATGCAGGAAAATATATTGCTTCTGTTATACAACATGACAAGACAACTTTCTATCAAACCTCCAATTACATGATAAAAACAAACATTCAAGAATGAGAAGCATTCGTGACTACCTGTAGAGTCTTTGCATCCATTTTGGAACCAGTGTGGGACTATCAGCAAATGTGTGCATTCCCTTAACATAGGTGTATGCATTTCAAGGTATATCTTACTAGTAGTTCATATTTATTTAGTCACCAAAGAGGTATCACATACTTCTCAAAAACATGGAAAATGGGTTGAGAGTGTATAAAAAGGAATGACACTGAAATAATTATTATGCCACCTCCATACGTTGATGACAAACCACTGAATCTAGGTAGCAAATATACCTATTTCCCCACATTCTTTTCAGTTTGTGGATGACTGGACAAAAAACAAGATGTGTTCAAACTTTGACCAACCATCATCAGGAACATTGGAGGACTCAAAGAAGCTAAAGAACCAGCAGGTGCTATGTTTTCCTCTCAAAATGCCTCTGAGCTTGCCATCAACATATATAAGTTATGTCACAGGTGGGTCCAGAGGCATATGGTGATGGCGGACAGTATTATTTATTTAATTTATATCCTGTCTTTCTTCCAAGACAGCTTATAAAATCATTTTAAAACCAGATATAATACTAACATGCAATAAGAATGGGACTTCACCTTTGAGACAGTCTTGAACCAGATGATGCTTTAAAAGGAAGGCACCTCAAAAAGATGGGATCATCCTCTGGAAGCCATTCAAGCTGAGGAAGGTCCTTCATAAAACAGGACATAGGGCCACCTTATGCAATGCCCTTCTTTCTCTGCAGCTTATTCCTCTCTGCCATTGGCACAACTACTTACCCTGACCCACCACAAACCTGACACTGAGCTTTCTATTACCTTATAGAACTACCAAGGCTCGCCCTAACATGAGGCAGAGTCAGACAGTAAAGAGAAGTGTGCACACAAAACAGTGGCAAAACATTGCAGTGCAACACTGTTTGCGCCATACAGCTTCCTTTTTACCCCAGATGCTACCCTGCTGTGTTTAAATACAGCGCAGAATTGAACTGTCCGTTTTCTTCCATACATGGCATCTGAGCAAGGGGCAATATCTTGTCCTTACAAAATGGATTGAGTATGAATTGCAAGAATCACTCTCATTGTAATTCATATCGATAAAAGGAAGAATAGACTGATGAGGTATAAGGGAATATTCTCTGCTCCCAAGAAGAAAACGTATTTTCTTAAAGTTTGGCTGCTTAATTGTTTTAACCACAGCCCCTCTGATCCTACAATAAGCTCAAGGCAGCACACATGACTGTCTTCCTGCACCTTTGATCTTCAGCAACAGCCTTGTGGAGTAGGTCAGAGCCGAGGTCATTTAGAGCAGTGGTTCTTAACCTTTGTTACTCAGGTGTTTTTGAACTGCAACTCCCAGAAACCCCAGCCAGCAGAGCTGATGGTGAAGGCTTCTGGGAGTTGCAGTCCAAAACTCCTGAGTAACCCAAGGTTAAGAACCAGTGATTTAGAGGGTTTCACAGCTCTCCTGTGTCCTAGTGCAAAACTGACCTTTGTAAACAGATAATAATGGTAGAATGAGCCAGATCTTGAAAGAGGGAAATCAGACAGTTGAACCAGCATTTGATTTGTTCCACTGTAAACCAAAGCTCAGAGGATAAAGAATCACAGTGTCCTCTTTTCAGTTTAAAAACAACAACAAACAAACAAAACTGGATCTTCCTCCAGCAGCTACTTCACTAATCCTACTAGACTATTAGCAAAATGATGAGAACCAACTGATCTATATCAGAAAACGTCAATTTCTGGTTTCTGTGCCTGCTGCATGATGTAGCATTGCATAACATAATACAAATTAAGTAGCTAAATTGGTTTCATATCATCTGATTTTCTGGCAGGCTTTACAGTGTTAAGTATTTACTAAAAAGGCAATTGGAATGCACAGAGCATACAGAATTATAATTTATTAACACATTGACAGTACTTGCACATATTATCATCAACGACCTCACCTGTGATTTTCTGGGTTAGACTTAGTTCTTTCCCAAAGGCACATCAAGTTCTGCAATCTATGGAAGCAACTTTGCTCAGCCAGTTACCAGTCTGATGACTTTACCTTTACAGTTTTCCTCACCCCACCCTTCCTTTTAATGCATCAATGTACTTGATCAAAGGACTTTTTTAAAATTAAGGCTATAAATACACTTTCAGGTTTCGTAGGGCATCACACGATGGACTTTTAATGAGTCAACACAAAACGGTAGGCTTCTCTTTTCTAGAACTCCACATGTTGGCAATATACTTATAATGAATAATAAATATATGTTAATAGCTGCTATGTCTCCTATGGTACATATGTAATTTCAAGGCAGCATGGGAGCCCAGGCCACCAGTTGCTTTGTACAGAAGCCCTGGTGAGGAGCTACTGATAAAAAAAGCTGGAGATGTAACTGCTTTCTTTTACTGAATAAGCAATTTCTTTGCTCAGATGGTCTATTTTCAAGATGAACTAGGAGCAATAAACGATTTCTGTAGTATCAAGTATATTTCCAACTGCATAATTACAATTGCCAATGGCTTAAAAAAATCCTTTTACAAACTTTATTTCCAAAGTGTTCTTGTTATGCCATTTAGAGCAATAGGCTCCAAAGACAGAAGACCACTCTTCAATATCGCATTGTGTTTCTTGTGTGGTATCAGCAACTTGTGGATATGATCTACCCATTTGTAAGTTTTATTAACTTCAGTGGGAGAGTTATTGGCCAGAATCCAGTTTGTCATGGAGGAACTTTGCTGGTCATAATGCCGAAGCAAAGCAGAATTGCACTATTTCATCGCAGAACTGTTTGTGCAGTTCCCTTCACAACCAGCTGTGCAACACACCAGCAGAAATCTTATTGTAAGAGGGAGAGCATTTACCCTTGATTTTTCACATAAATTGTCAAGTCTGAATAGGAAAGATCTGTCAATCCACATGAAGGGTCTCTATGCAAGCCAGACAATGGGGAAATCCAGGTTTTAGAGAGCATCCATGGATTGATGAACTTCTCTTCCTCAGACCTCTCATCATTTGTGACCTCTATGGAGGGGACTGAGATGTCTTGTTTTCCTTCCTTGCATGTTTCACCCTCCTAGACCTGTGTAACTGAATAGAATCTTTACATTCCACTGATTTCCTTTTATTAAAAATATTATGGCTGGAATCCTGTTGCGTAGATTCTTAGGCATATCTCAATTTTACTCTTGTGGGAGCTAAAGTAGCTCAAAGGGGGAAGTGCAGCTGATAAATTATCAAAAAACAAACAAAAACCAGACCAGTTAAAAACATGATGAAGTATTACATTAAAAACACTTAGACATATAGTGGTTTATCACTGCCACCTAGGCAGCTCTCTTTACCACTCATCTATGGTGTCAGAAAGAGTGGCTAATGACCCAGGACTACGGCCAAGGAACAGGTTTTCCCTGTACGCCATCCATCCGATTGCTAGAATGGCTGCCAAAGCGCCTTTAGTCATAGAATCAGACCTCCAACATAAAACCAGCTAAAATCAGAATCATCTGTTGTGTATTTTCCTTATGGTTTTGATGACCTAACAAAGTCAGAGTCAGTTCCATATCCTACACACTTCGTCGTAGTAGTGACAAAGCAGCAAACAAAACTTATAGCCTAGTCCCCATTTGTGACCATTGAAGTCCTCTGTGTGTGTGTGTTTGGAGAAAGTTTGTATTTGTATGTTTGTAACAAGATGAATGATCACAGACATTGCTTAAACATGAGATGCTTAAATAGGCTCCATTAGTGTCTGTATTTTCCAAGTGAGCATCCTGGGTAACTGTATTTTCTTTTCTTTTCTTTTTCTCCACTTCAAATATATTTATAATCCAGCTTGGAAGTTTCTCTGTCCTGTTTCTTTGTCTAATACACTAGAATTCAATTAATGGAGACATTCTAGCACTTACGTCAAGTTATGTTGCACCTAAATGGGGATAAAAGGATTACTAGGGAATAAATCAATTGATATATTTGGGTGATATAAATCTCAAGGACATGGGGTTTCAGTGTTAATGGAAATGCAGAATTTCATTGGCTAATCACAATTTAAATTCTATACCACTACATCACTGAAGTTTTCAGGTTTTCCTCATAAAATATTGTTATGCTAACGAATAAAAAGCCATATATTACATACATATCATTTCATGTATATTAGTCCCATTAATATAACAGGGCTAATCTCTTGTAATCGCTAGTACTCCAGTTTAACGTCTGCTTGAGTATGTTTAGATCAGTATGATAAACTAGTGGGACTGCAAGATTTAATCAATTATTTGCTGCAATCAGTCAACTAAATCTTCAATCAGGGATTACACTTTGGCCTTCAATTAATTGGGGGCTGACAAGAAGGGAAAGACTTTAGAATTAGGGACTGTAAAAGCTTATTCCCTCTAAGCCCTATGAAAGCATCTTCAGACCATATTTAAAGGAATAAGGTAAAAAGAGAGGGAATAGAGCATACAATGCATGTTGTGCCTTCTAGAGAGAAACAATATGTTCTTTCTTTTTCAGATAGATAATTGTAATGTTTTTTATTGTGTTAGCATTTTTTTTATTGGAGATATTGGTTTTGACAGCCAGAATCCTATGGATTAATTATACCAAGAATTAAAAGGCAATGGCATAAAATTCAACAGCAAATTGCTGCTAGTGAACAAGTCACTGCTATTATCCGTCACCATGTGCCAGTCACGTGAGTTGGTGGATGGGGAGACATAAAAGGATCAGCTATTTTATTAACTGCAATTTGTCTCTTCAGCTTAGAGCACTGCACTTATACCAGCATAATTAACAGGATTCTGGCCATTGTATCACTGTATCTTGTACCAGCCATTTTTGAGATTCTCCTATGAGAAAGTATGAAAAAATTCTTGTATAAATAAATACATGAAGGGTTTCCTTCCTTCCATAAAACATCAGGGGAGAAAAAAGGTCATTACTATTTAGTTAGGATGCCTCCTAAAAGGTCAAACTAGACATAAAGGGAAATATTTAGTTCGGAGGCTTAGGCATCTGGTCGTGGAGCCAGAGGTTGGGAGTTCAGTTCTGCACTGTGCCACCTTGATAGGAGCCCTTTGGGTCCCTTCCAGCGCTGTAGTTTAAAGAGCATGTATGTATGTATGTATGTATGTATGTATGTATGTATGTATGTATGTATGTATGTATGTATGTATGTATGTATGTATGTATGTATGTATGTATGTATGTATGTATGTATGTATGTATGCGTTTGTTTGTTTGTTTGTTCGTTCGTTCATTCATTCATTCCAGACAACCCATTGTCTCTTCTACAATGTGATCTTTCTCAGAGTAACATGCATTGGAAATCAGAGTTACAAAATGAGCCCATGTTTACCTTTCTGATGATCAGTTAGGACACAACAGAAACATTTATGTAAGATATGTAAGGCAAGGAACATCAGATGCACTGACAAGCAAATGTCTTTCACCACTTCATGGAGCATCTTTTCTAAAAATGAACTAAACTGCAGTTTGATCCATCTTTGAAGCCTCCACAACATTGGTGCAATGTGAACTTGCTAACAGAAAGTTATTTTGTATTATACAGTTATGGAATGGCATCAAACTCAGTACAGAGGCCTCCAGGTTTTGAAACCACTGTTAGAATTGTCAACATCCTTCTCATCTGACTACTATGTTAAATAAGTAACTAGAGTCTTGTCTAAAAGCCAGCATGTAACCAAGGAGGGACTGGCCAACACAGAAATTGTGCTAAAATGGTTCCAGCTGCTCAAAAGAGAGACCGGGGGGGGGGGGGGAAGGAAATGAGCAGCTAGAGTAGACAAAGAGACAGGTAGAAGCATCTATACAAGCAGAAACCCAGAATCAAATAGAAAGATCCAGAGAAAGTTCATGCAGAGTATGTGCCAGACAGAGCAAGAAGCATTGGTGACCCCTTGTCTGAGCAGGATCCTGCAATCCGTGGTAAGATTCCTCTCTCTTATCCGTGCCCCCATTGCTAAACCATGAATTGGCACAGTAAGGAATCAGGTAAGAAACAAAGGCAGAAAAATGCAAGAGAAAGGATTCCTAAGTAGAGATGGGCACGACTTAAGTTGTGTCTGTTTGTATGAAGATCTCCATACGGCACCACAGGTGCCATGAATTCTCTCCCCCTACTTCCCAGATGGCTGCCCCAATCACAAACCTCTGTGCACTGCCCAGATCACCCTCCATTTTTAGATCTTTGTATGAAGAGGCACAAGTTTTGCCCATCTCTAATACCAAGAATGCAAAGAAATAGAGGATAATAACAGAAAAAGAAAAACCAGAGACCTGTTCAGGAAAATTGGAGATATTAGAGGAACATTTTGTGCAAAGATAGACATGATAAAGGACAAAAATGGAAGGGACCTAACAGAAGCAGAAGACATCAAGAAGAGTTGGCAAGAATACCCAGAAGAATTATATCAGAAAGATTTGGATATCCCGGATAACCCAGACAATGTAGTTGCTGACCTTGAGCCAGACATCCTGGAGAGTAAAGTCAAGTGGGCCTTAGAAAGTTTGGCTAACAACAAGGCCAGTGGAGGTGATGGCATTCCAGTTGAACTATTTAAAATCTTAAAAGATGATGCTGTTAAGCTGCTACATTCAATATGCCAGCAAGTTTGGAAAACTCAACAGTGGCCAGAGGATTGGAAAAAATCAGTCTACATCCCAATCCCAAAGAAAGGCAGTGCCAAAGAATGCTCCAACTACCGTACAATTGCACTCATTTCACACGCTAGCAAGGTTATGCTCAAAATCCTACAAGGTAGGCTTCAGCACTATGTGGACCGAGAACTCCCAGAAGTACAAGCTGGATTCCGAAGGGGCAGTGGAACTAGAGACCAAATTGCTAACATGTGCTGGATTATGGAGAAAGCCAGAGAGTTCCAGAAAAAATCTACTTCTGCTTCATTGACTATGCAAAAGCCTTCTTCCTTAAAGAAATGGGAGTGCCTGACCACCTTATCTATCTCCTGAGAAACCTATATGTGGGACAGGAAGCAACAGTTAGAACTGGATATGGAACAACTGATTGGTTCAAAATTGGGAAAGGAGTACGACAAGGCTGTATATTGTCGCCCGGCTTATTTAACTTATATGCAGAATACATCATGCGGAAGGCTGGACTGAAGGAATCCCAAACCGGAATTAAGATTGCCAGAAGAAATATCAACAACCTCCAATATGCAGATGATACCACTCTGATGGCAGAAAGTGAGGAAGATTTAAAGAACCTTGTAATGAGAGTGCAAGAGGAGAGTGCAAAAAACGGCCTAAAACTCAACATCAAAAAAACTAAGATCATGGCCACTGGTCCCATCACCTCCTGGGAAATAGAAGGGGAAGATATGGAGGCAGTGACAGATTTTACTTTCTTGGGCTCCATGATCACTGCAGATGGAGACAGCAGCCACGAAATTAAAAAACTCCTGCTTCTTGGGAGGAAAGCAATGACAAACCTTGACAGCATCTTAAAAAGCAGGGAGAGCATCTTGCCAATAAAAGTCCGAATAGTCAAAGCTATGGTTTTTCCAGTAGCAATGTATGGAAGTGAGAGCTGGACCATAAAGAAAGCTGACCTCTGAAGAATTGATGCCTTTGAATTGTGGTGCTGGAGGAGGCTCTTGAGAGTCCCCTGGACTGCAAGGAGAACAAACCTATCAATTCTAAAGTGCTCACTGGAAGGACAGATCCTGAAGCTGAGGCTCCAGTACTTTGGCCATCTCATGAGAAGAGAGGACTCCTTGGAAAAGACCTTGATGTTAGGAAAGTGTGATGGCAAGAGGAGAAAGGGACAACAGAGAATGAGATGGCTGGACAGTGTATGCAAAGCAACCAAGATGAATTTGATACAACTCCAGGAGGCAGTGGAAGATAGGAGGGCCTGGCATGCTCTGGTCCATGGGGTCACGAAGAGTCGGACACAACTGAATGACTAAACAACGACGAATCCCAAGTATAGGCTGAAGAAGAGAGCAGAGCAGAAAGAGTAGAGGATACACTGATAAAGACCTGAGACAAGCCAATGGACCAGACATAGAGCCAGAGCAGATTGGAGCCAAGTCCCAGCATGGTAGTAATATGAAATTTTGAGAGCTGGCAAGTTTAGTAGGGGCAACCGTGTTACCAGAAGGGAGAAACTGAGTGAGAGGTGGGGTTGTGGGCTGATATAACTTCTGGACAAAATTAGGAACAAGGTGATAGTTATGACTCTGTCTTCCTCTAGAACAGTGGTTCCCAAACTTGGGTCCTCAGATGTTCTTGGACTTCAGCTCCCAGAAATCCTGGCCAGAGCAGCTACTGGTGAAGGTTTCGGGAAGTTTTAGTCTTAAGGAACTATGGGGACCTAAGGTTGGGAAACGCTACTATAGATGGATGGAGAAAGCTGATGCAGGGGCTTCTGAGAAGGAGGTGGATCGAGCAGTACATCTCATCATTCCTACAACATAACTCTTTCCTGTAATCTTGTGCTCTAATGCAGAGAAGTGACGAGCCCAACTGCAGACAACAGTGAGAAGAAATTGTCCTTTTTCTTCTGCCGTACTTGTATCTCTCTTTTTGTTATTTAGGGCTCAGAGTCCATTGAAATACATTTCAATTTATATGCAGCATAGAGGACCACATATATCAGAAAGCTACCTAGAAATCTAGCTAAGCCTTGAAGCAAATATTTAGGACCTTGCCCTATCATTTTTGACAAAATTATCTCTGCAAAGATCCAAGTATCTTTCTTTGATAACATGATCCGACTAACACCATTTTATTTTAAGGGGACTAGCATCGGAGCCGGATAGCAAGGTTGGGTGAATATAAAAAAGAACTAGTGGAAGTTGTTTTACCTTCTGGCTTGCTTTGATCCAAGCTAATGAATTCTGAATCTTGTAAAAATGACAGTGACACCTTATGGAAGAAATTGATTGTGCTAGACAAGGAAGGAGGGATGCAGGACCGATTATACCCAAAGAGTCAGCTGTGCAATAATGTTCTTTGCTTTTGAGTAAAAATGAACATGTCAAGTATTGCTAAGTGATATCACTTTTGTGAAATACACTCATCCTTATACTACATGAATACTGTAGTGCTTTGTAATACTGTATACTATATTACTGTAATATTATGTACTGAATACTGTAATAGTCACAGATTGTTTTATTTACTATTCAAATGAAAAAAAATTACCTCTACATGCTTTGCAGCCTCTGCTTCACCCAATGTACTGTAGATTTAACTGTATATCCCCTGAGTACCATCCTTGGAGCTGGCAAAGACTCCTCTAGCCTATATGATGTATATCAGGATACTCTATTTGAAATAATGGGTGTAAGCTGAGAAGACCTGACCCTGAACAACTGGAAAAGAGGGAAACTGGCACAGGAAGATATTAAATCATGCTTCCTTTTGTCCTTGCCAATTATATATTCAGGTTTTATGTCAGCCTTTAATATATTACCACTCGCACGGCTCCGTGGCCTCAGTTTCTGCCGCCTCACCAGAGGCACAGTCCTCTGAGGTCATGCTGGATGTTGGCAGGATGCCACAGTGACCATGAAAATTGAAGGTGACCAAAACATTAATAGAACATGCTTGAGATACAATAACAATAGGCTTGTTAATTTACACCAAGCTTAAAGCGACTCTTGTATGAAAGGCTAAGATATCATTTTCATGGCGTATCTTGGCACAAGGCCAATGAGGCAGAAGATGAAGCCGGATGATAGAGATTTTAAAATGATGATTTCCTCCCCCTCCCGCCAATATACAGCTTAGCTAATCATTTTTTTTTTGGGGGGGGGGCTTTTGACATTGCCTGACGGTACCAGATTTTTTTAAAAAAAAATCATCATACCCCTCCCCGCCTCTCATTTTCACTAGGTAAAAGCATGTCATAGCTCCTGGGACTTACTTTTGGAAGAAACAGTCACACAAAAACTGTCTGTGTTCAATAATAGCACAAAGTCTTGACTTTTTTTTTCTGAACTAGGCTTTCTAATAGGCTAGGAAAATCAAGGCAAAAAGACTGCGAGAAATGCTTTAGTATTTTGTAGGCAGATATAAAGGCTGGATGATAGCACATTGCACACTTTTATTTTTGTTACTTTTTTGTGTTCTTTTTTTGGGGGGCTGCCTCTTTTACTGTTGGATAGCTCTGTAGTTTAGGTAACTGGCGGCAGAGTAAGAGGTTGGGAATTTGATTGCCCCACTGTGCCTCTTTAACCGGGCTGGATTTCATGATCCATAGGGTCCCTTCCAGCTCTGCATTTCTAAGATCATTATTATTTCTTTATTATTAGGGGGAGGATTTCTGTGACATCTCACACTTTCTCTACAACCTATACTTCAAACTACAAGGAAGTTTAAAGATGTTTATTAGTAATCTATCCTTTCTTGCCAGATTACTCACAAACATGTCCAACCCCTCTTACTGTATAAATTCAAATATATATTTTTATCATTGCGTGTTTTGTAGACTGGTCCTTTCATTAAACCTAAAAGGTACTGCATCTTCTCGGTTCTTTCATTTTGCTCTTTTCCCCATAAAGGTCCCCCTTGACATTTAGTCCAGTCATGTCCAACTCTAGGGGGCAGTGCTCATCCCCGTTTCCAAGCCATAGAGCCAGTGTTTGTCCGAAGACAGTTTCCGTGGTCATGTGGACAGTGCGACTAGACATGGAATGCCGTTACCTTCCCACCGATGTGGTACCTATTTATCTACTTGCATTTTTACATGCTTTCGAACTGCTAGGTTGGCAGGAGCTGGGGCAAGCGATGGGAGCTCACTTCACTGTGTGGATTCGATCTTGTGATGGCTGGTCTTCTGACCTTGCAGCACAGAGGCTTCTTGTAGTGTAACCCCCAGCACCACCACGTCTGTACATTGGCTTACGGAGTGCTAATTATGGTGCATTTTTAAAAAAAAGCAGAATGGAAAAAAAATTCTTTGTAAAAAAAAGGAGGAAGAAAAGAAGAAAAGAATTTTTTAAAAAAGATTTTATCATTTTTGCATGGTGCTTGCAACCCCTGGCTCTAGAACTTCTCAGCACAGCAGCGAGTCTGCTCTGATCATTCCTTCTATCACCAGCCCAGCTTTTTTCTGCCACAATCTCATCCCTCCTCTTTGCTGTTTCCAGTTTCTCCCAGCCCTCCAAGTGATTTACACACATGCACACACATACATACACAGGGAGGGAGGGAGAGAGGGAGAGTTCATTTCAGGTGTTCACACTACAAAAACTTTTGCCAGAAGATGGAAGGGAAATAAAAGGTTTGCACTGAAGTCCACAGTAAAAGAGGCATCTGAGATTAAAAACGACTCCCACTGACTTCAAAGAACCAACCCAGGGCCTTTTAGAGCTTCAAAATTCCACTTGCAGCCCTTTCAGACATTCGGATTGGCTGCTGACTTCAGTCCTTGTAATAGACAAGGGGTGAAGGAAAGGGTAAACAAAAGATTTATGCTAAAGCAAGGCATTCGGGCTTAAGAAGCTCTCTGTTGGGAATCAACAAAAGAATCCAAAACCAAAATAAGAGCCTCTTCTGTGGTTTGGTTTTTTGTTTTTCCTTTCATGTTACTGCAGACGTCCCATCTATAATAGTAGTGTTGAAGTCATGTCTGCTAGACTTCTTCAGCAGAATTTTGATGGCATCTAATGACAGCCTTTTTTCTGAACTTACAATGGCTTGGTTAGAATCAGGCATCAGCAAAGTTGGTTAAGGAAAATGAATGAAATATTGAAGTTAAATATAGAAGTATGCCCTAGAATAGTGCTTTTATCTATAGTTGATAGGGAACAATGGGTTTGGACAATGAAAGAATTAATTGCAAACTTATTAACAGTGGCAAGATTAAGGATACCAAAGAATTGGAAAATATAGCATGATTTTCAATTAAGTGATTGGTATAAAGAAGTTTGGAATATAGCTATGAGAAGCTAATGTTCAATATGGTAGTAAAAAAAGACTTTGATAAATAAGAGTATTTTTAGTGCCACTTGGGAAACTTTTATTGACTGTATATTAATAAAAGGAAATGGTGAAAAATTGATTGAATACAGTAATGGCCAAAAATATTGGCACCCTTGCAATTGTGTCAGAAAATGCAACCGTTCTCTCAGAAAATTGTTGAAGTTGCAAATGTTTTGGTACTCACACTTTCATTTCTTTGGTTTGCGTTGGCACAACACAAAAACACAGAGAAGAAAAGTCAAATTTCATACAATCCCACACAGACAACTATTATGAACTCTGGCAGTAACACTATGATACTAATGGGGAGGGGAATCTAAAGGCAGCAAGAAACACAGACTGCAACATCCTCAAAATCCATACAGAAAGGCAGGCACATATATGCACCTGAAATCTACTGGCTGAAATCTGGTTGCACAGTTACTCGAAAGGAGGAAAGAATATTTGAGAGCACAAAGCTCAGGCCACATGCTACACCAGTGATAGTCCCTCACTTTGGACTACCACTTAAAAATGCTGAGAGTGGCTGCTACCACTTGGTTATCTTGCTCAAAGATGTTCCCCAGTGCAGGTATGTAAGTATGTAAAAGAGTTTTCATCGTTACTGGGAGTGGGGACTGAAGCCAAGCCATCAGTTTCCTTATCCTTTGGTCTTGGTGCAGCCTGTTCCTTATAAGATACTGATATTTTCAATTCTCTTCCTGCCCCTTTTAATTGCACCATGCCTATTTAATCTCATAAATGCTACATTTAATTCAAGAGATGTGGGATTGCTGCTCTGCCTCCTAATTGTCCCTGGGCTCTTCACTGTACTCCATGGTTGCCACAGAGATATACAGATAGCCCTGATTCAATTTGTGTTTTCATATTCAGGCAAATACACCCCCCCCAAAAAAACAAACAAACATATTAACAGCTTCAGAACCATTTGCCTTAGTTTGGACAGTAACAGGGTCTTGTGTGAGTGTGTGTTGGACTTGATGATCCTTGGTGTCCTTTCCAACTCTACAGCTCTATGATTCCATCATTCTGTCCCACAACATAGGTTACCACAGCCAAGTTCACAGACTTTCCTGTATTGTCATGTACTATATGTACAGTGGTGCCTCACATGACGTTAATTTGTTCCGAAAAAATCGCTGTTGAACGAAAACGTCATCATGCTATTTTAAAAAGCCCATAGAAACCCATTAAAACCCAATTAATGCATTCCTAGGGGCTTAAAACTCACCGTCCAGCGAAGATTCTCCATAGCGCGGCCATTTTCACTGCCCGTGCAGCGAGGAATCCATGTCAGAAAATAGCGGGCGGCCATGTTTTTCACCCGGCGGCCATTTTGAAAGCGCCAATCAGCTGGCCGAAAACCATCGCCTCTGTCCCTTTAAGAAAGTTCCAGGTGTTCCATTTTGTACCCACATAACACATCACAGAGGGTGCATGGCTTTGCAGTAGTGCAAAAACACTGATAAGCATGGATCCTCATGAATCCACATGATTTTAACATGGGATCATCCCCCAATCCACTGTGGTGGATTGGTTTGGGGATTATCCTACTTAAAAATCATATGGCTCCATGAGGGTCTGCACCTCAGATCCATTCCTTCTTCCACCAAGACAACTCTTTGCTCCACCAACCCTGCATCTCAGGCCTCTCCCATTTACCTCCCTCTAGATTAGACTCCCCCCCCCCCCCACTCTCACACATACAGAGCGGAAGTCACATTTAGGGGTTGCAGTCAGCCCCACTGTTCTTTCCCCCTGCATCCTCTCTGCCCATTTTAAACTTTGTTCCATGAAAGGCTACATGGTGTGAGTGTGTGTTTTGGGGGGTTGTGAGGATTAATAAGGCAAGGCAAGGGAGAGAGGAGAGGAAGATGAAGATGGAGAATAAAGACATAAAATGTCTCTCCTCTGCTCCTTGGTTAATCCTAGCTCCCAGAGAAATTCAGGGAGGCTGGGGGAAGAGGCAGTGGGGGACCACCATTGATGTCACTGCCACCACCTCATCTCTTCTTTTCTCCCAGAAGGCAACCACAAAGGTTTTGCTTACAGCAGGTGGGCAAACAAATGGCCTTCCTCCTACTCACTTCTCCTCCTTCCCCATCAAAGGAGAGGCAAACACACACACACACACACACACACACACACACACACAGAGAGAGAGAGAGAGAGAGAGAGAGAGAAGAACTAGTATGGCGGCATAGAAATGGGGAGAAATTTCCTGTGGCAGAGGAGTGCACATTGGGGAAGTCAATTCATAAAACTGCAAGTTGTAACGGAGTTAAAATAAATAAACAGCCTCTGGCAGAGAAGTTAAAATAACACCTTCCCAAACGGGGGGGGGGGGGGGGATGACCCAAGTCCATATGGGGAAAAAATAGGTTTTTTGTACATCATGTGGAAACTTTTTTAAAAAATGTAAAATTCACTAGACCCAGTTCAAATCCTGTTTCTTACGGTAGTAGTATCAAGCTCTTAGACAAAGAGTTTTTCTCCACCATACAAGTATTAATCAGTTTATCTATGTCTGGATGTACATGTCACTTTTCAACGACTCTTAAATGTCACTAGTAATAACAGTCATGTACACATACATATCCCCCAAAAAACTGTTAACAACTCTCAATGACCTTTTGCATTTTCACATCTTCCCCTGGATGCATAAATATCAGTCTATTCAGGCTGCACTGCATGCACCTGAAGAAGTGGGCTGGAGTCCATGGAAACCTGTGACAAACTAAATTAGATCGTCTTTAACTTTTTTTTCCCACCGCTGCAGACTAGCAGAGTGTTCCCTTTTAGAATTTCTGCACAATAATGCCTATGGGTCTTTGGAAAAAGGTATGGAACAGGGAATACAGCTGGCACAACTGCTTTTTATCATCCTCCACTAAAAAACACACACATTAAGATGGCCTGCTAGCAGATGAGGTTGGAATATTAACTAAGCTGTTTTCTGACCTTTCTGAAAATGTCATGATTATTGAGAAAACTATATACCGGCTTGGTTGGCATTTATGGGTCATCATCAAGTCTTTTTAGATACTTTGAAAATGATTGGGAGGGGCACAGCAAGACTATTTATGATAGCCTCCCTACTTTCTGGGGTCTGTTATATTTCAGGGACCTTATCCTCCCACCCCAACCAAAAATGAGATTAAGTACCACAAGGAAAAACAGCTGTGCAATGCTGACAGCATATCCAGAGCTTGGATAAGTTTTGGGACTCCAAGTCCGAGACGCACCTACTGGTGCAGCCATGGTGTTGGGCTGGTTCTGGTAATTATAGTTTCAAAGTGACATTTCTAAGCCGTGATCACATTCCACACTCCACACAGATTACAAACACAATGGAGTGCTGCTGGGCAGTCTTAACTGGTGTGGTGACTCCTATTCCTCTTCTGAAACACAATCCTTTATCATGTTTTAATTAATTACAGAAGTAAAAAAATTAAATCTTTCTTCTGTCCTTCATAATAATCCCCCCAATCAGTTTTTGTCCATATTAATGGAGAACACATTCCCAGTAAGATTTAATTCAAACTTTTTTTATATATAATTATGGTTAAAATTAAATCTTACTGTGGGCTGTGTTACATATTAGCAGGAATGAAAGCCAGCCTAGTAGGATTATCAAACAGGACTCTAGTATGATTTATTTTAAACTTTTGTAATTAATTAAAATCTTGGGATAGCGATCTTGTTTGGGGGTGAAAGGGTCCTCATTAACAAAAAGGCCTCCGAAGTATTTTCACTGCTGAGCTGCAAAGCACATTCTGTGAGACCTTTAGAAACCTCTTACTGAAGGCATTTCTCGTTATTAGTTTGCTTTATATATATATATAGTGTGCTGGGGCGTGTGTGTGTGTGTGTGTGTGTGTGTGTGTGTGTGTGTGTGTGTGTGTGTGTGTGTGTGTGTGTGTGTGTGTGTGTGTGTGTGTGTGTGTGTGTGTGTGTGGCATCAAGGGGGGGAGTTAGACGTTTCTTTAAAACATTATGCACTATGCACTTTATTGATGCTGCCTTTTCAAACACCTACACAATTATTTAAGTCTTTGAAATAGATACACACTCAAGCACATACGTGGGAATTTGAAAAGGCAGCATCAGTAAAGTGCAGTGTTTTAAAGAAACTTCAGACTCCCTCTCTCTCCTCACTGCACTCTGCTACTCCTACACTACCCAGGACACAAGTTGTTCTGCATGGTTGTGTATAAACCTTCGTTGCAACCTGTAAATAGTTATTCTCTGTACTTCTAAGCACTGTTGTTCAGTGCTGTCAGGTCACTTCTAACTTAAAACAATCCTATCACTTAGTGATCTCCAAAGGGTCCAGCTATTTTTAGAAGCTATATTTCTGATGTGATCAGTAAAAACTGATTACCTTTCCAATTGTAACTGGATAGTTCAAACCTGTTTCTTCCAAAATATTTCCTATTGCAGTCTGTGACTAGAGTAGATTGCATTCTGCTTCTCTTATATTTTCAAAACAGTGTCTGCAAGCACTGTTTCAAGCTGTCATTTTCATCATAATGTCCCTACTGAAATTTCTATTTTGCCTCTTTAGATGTTCAGGAGATGTTTTGCCGTTTCAGGAACCTTCACATTCAGTTTCATTTTACAACAGGGATGGTCAAATTGTAAACCCCAAATACATACTTTTAATTGTTTGCTTGTTTTTATTTTATTTGGTTTTGGTTTAGCCTGCACATGTTGATCCACAAAAAAGGGCAGGGTAAAACACACACACACACACACACACACACACACACACACACACACACACACACACACACACACACACACACACACACACACACACACACACACACACACACACACACACACACACACACACACACACCACTGAATCCTACAAAAAATGAAACTGAAAGAGGACTTCCAAAAATACTTTTGCTCATAGTGTCTTGCTAGTTTTGCTTATTTTCAGAGGTGATGTTGCTCCTGGTAGTTCTCAGGATAGAAAAATAGGCCCCCGCAGAAAAATGTTATTAAAAAATATACCTAAAGGTTTGCCAAAGTATAAACTCTGAAGGCAGGGTAAAAATAAAAGTATTTATTTATTTATATACTGTCCATCTGGCAGCCAAGGCCACTCTGGGCAGTTTACAACAATCAACATAAAACAACAAAGTAGCAAAATAGCAAATAACAACATCAATACATTAGGAGCACAAATCAAAAGTCATAACATGCAGTGAGGATAAAAGTACAATACAATAAATGCAATTAGAAGCATAAAAAATATTTTAAAAATGGAGTATGGCAGTATGACAGATGTTATTTAAAAATTTTAAATAAATATATTTAAAATAAATATACCCACCCCTGGTGGAACTCAAGCATAATCCTGGGAGCAACTGACATATTAAAAGCACCCGAGACAAGAGGCAATGCAAACAACTGTTTGTGAGGAAAATATTTTTTCAGATCATTGAGAAATTAGGTAAGGATCAGAGAGGGTGGTGGCGATGTGGGCTAAACCGCAGAAGCCTGTGCTGCAGGGTCAGAAGACCAAGCAGTCGTAAGATCGAATCCACGCGACGGAGTGAGCGCCCGTCGCTTGTCCCAACTCCCGCCAACCTAGCGGTTCGAAAGCATGCAAATGCAAGTAGATAAATAGGGACCACCTCGGTGGGAAGGTAACAGCGTTCCGTGTCTAAGTCGCACTGGCCATGTGACCACGGAAGATTGTCTTCAGACAAAACGCTGGCTCTATGACTTGGAAACAGGGATGAGCACCGCCCCCTAGTGTCGAACACGACTGGACAAAAATTGTCAAGGGGAACCTTTACCTTTACCTTTACCAGAGAGGGACCCTCCATAATATCTTTCAGTGTCATAAGAGTATGCTGGATTAAAATCTTGCATTGCATGCATGGAAGCATTTTATCCAAGATTTTCATTCCTTCCTCCATGGTGATGTGGCAAAAGATTCTGGAGACCACTTTTTAGATCATGCAGTGTTGTTACTACTTAAGAATGGCCTCTCAGTTTTTGCCATGTACTGCAACAGTTGAGTTAAGCATACTTTCTGTGTGAAATCCCTGCCATTGGCTTGTGTCATTTTGGCAAGGGCTGATAAGAAGTTACCGTTTGTCACATTTTGGCAAGGGCTGATATGCCTAGGAAGTTGTCGTTTGTCACAGTTCAGAATCTGTGTTCATTTTTGAGTGCACAGTTGTGTCTCTTAGCCTTCTGAATAACTGAAGGCATTAATCTTTTGCTTTTGGAAGTCCTCATGACCCATCTTGTAATGAATTCTAATGAATATTCTCGGAAAGGTTTGAAATGCTTCCCATCAGACTCTTCCTGCATCCCAAGCAGCAATGCTTGGAGTAGAAGAAGGGGTGGTGGGGGGAGAGAAGGAAAAAATGTTTCTGGCACATATTTTATTAAGCCCTTTAGGTCCTTTTACAAGAGAGGAAATACCAATTAACGTATAATTTAGCAGAACAAAATATTATCCCATTTCAACCAGTACTCACTTCCTTGAAGTTTATTCAAGCATTAATAACCGTTTAATGCAATTTAACTACACTGAGGTATCCGTTACATTAATATCATATATCCATCAGGAAATTAGAGTTTTGTCTCCATGAATTTTGTATTACAAGAAAGTCTTTATGATTTTATTCTGCACTTTATGGTGGGTAATTTAAGTTTCAAAATGGTTCAAATAGCTTCCTAGTTGCTCTCTTCTACAGTGTATTAAGACTAACAAATTGTTACTGATGTTAAGAGATCATGAACACATCATTTATTAAGCAGGACTGTACAGATAACTTCCAGCAGAATGCTGACATTCTTAATTGTTAAGCACCAGGAAGGAAAAAGCTTTAGATATTTAGGCTGTTTCATATCCACTCCTGTCAAAGATTCAAGAAACCTCAAAATTTCTAGTGTCCCCCAAGGGACGCAAGGCAAGGAGAAGATCCTCATAGCAGCTATCATACCATAGTGGTCTGAGTGGCAAGAGGTGAAATACAGCATGATGGGTATGAGGCACAAATAATCGATATGGTCACACAACTTGTCAGTTATAGCCAAGGAATCTAGGAGAAAGCATGGGGCAATAGATCCAAGCATCAGCCAGCTCGCCTGTCAACCAATGAACAACACCACAAGACCACTTGCTGGGAAACTGAAGTGTGACAAGATGGGGGGGGGACACAAGCTATTGTGTAGTCTTCTTGCCATTTCATTTTCCCACTTTAAAGAAATGTGTAATGCTCAGATAAAGCCAGTGATTCATCTGAGAAAGAGTTTTCCAGAACTCAGGCTGAGAACTTTCTTTTAATTGTGGTATTCAGTTCTGGACTGTAGGCCTCATGAAAAGAATATATTTGAGCAAAAAGCAATGTTTCTTTTCCTGGTCTTGAAAGACCTACATTTTAATTTTCAAACAAATATCTGTGTTACTCCGTTTCAGCATATGTAACTGAAACAAAAGCAAAAGGAAAAAAAACCCAAAAATGTGCATTGTGTTGTGATACTTTTGTTTGTTTGTTTTTTGTTATACATTTATAACAAAATTTATAACTGAATAAATTTAATTCTGAAATTTTTTAAGAGTAATTTAATTTAAGAGTACTGTAATAGAACTCAAGGCAGAGATGATAACCCCTCAGCAGATTTGAAAGTCAACCATATTGTAGCCCCCCAATGGAGTGGGTGGCTTTCAGCACGCTATGGCTACAGCTCTCTCTCACACTCACTCGCTCTCTCGCTCTCTCTTTGTGTGTGTTTGTCACTGACTTAGAAATAATGAAACATTTCAAAATGGCAAAACTGTCCATAGTCTTTGCCAGTTCTTTAAATGTGGAAATAAGACTGGACACTTTTACCTCTCTGTTTCCCAGAATATAGTGCTAGATTGTTGTTGTTGTTTTTAAGTAGAAAAAGCAGCCATATGTAATCTTTCTTTAATTCATTGCATGAATTTAATATAAGAGAAAAATGATTTCAATGAGAGAAATAAATTGAATTTAACCTGGTATGATCTTAGTTGCACACTGTTCTTTTTCAGGCTAGTGTCTTTTTATAGTTGTTCAGCCCAGTAATTAATAATAACTTTTCAGTCTGAAATTGACGCAATATTCCGCCCTTGAAAAAAAATCTGTCATTTCTGTGTGTTCTGGAATATATCAGCCTGACAAGACAAGGCTGTGAGTTTCCTGTTTGACAATAGAAAACTTCTTCTAAAGAAGTTGACATTTTGAGAATCTTTACTCTGGACAGCTTGATCTTGGATTAACTGTTGATTATAATATTTACGATCACAGCAAGAAGCAGGTGGACATTAATCTTGGGATGTAAGTAGGCCACAGCTTCGTTCTTAAAGCTATTACTGGACTACTAAACATATAGGTATATTTCATCCCCTTGGCTAAGCAGGTCATGATTGGATCTTCTTCCAAGGAATAGCTTCAGTTTAACCCTGTACTGCAGTTAAGTCTCATTCTCTTATCCAACAGTTGCCCACTCCAGAGTTGCATTTTACCTCCAGTTAAAGCAATGTGTGACGGCAAGAGGAGAAGGGGACGACCGAGGATGAGATGGCTGGACAGTGTCTGCGAAGTAACCAACATGAATTTGACACAACTCTGGGAGGCAGTGGAAGATAGGAGGGCCTGGCGTGCTCTGGTCCATGGGGTCACGAAGAGTCGGACACGACTAAACAACGACGAAAGCAATGTTTAGTCTCATTATGGATTTCAAGTCTATCAAGTCCCTAAACTCAGATCCGGACATCATCATTCTGCCTGCAGACAAAGGCAACACCACAGTAATCATGCAAACAGAAGAATACAAAGACAAAATCAGGGAACCTCTAGACCCCATGACCTACAGAAAACTGAAACAGGACCCAACCAACAAAATCACAAAACAAACATGCTGATCAAGAGTTCCTCCCTGCACCTCAACGTCCTTCAACGAACCTGCAAGACAGAAGCTCTCCCACCAAGACTATACAGGCTTCCAAAAATCCACAAAGATTCAATCCCACTCAGGCCCATTGTAAGTGCCATCAGTTCCCCAACATACAAATTAGTAAAATACCTAGACACCCTCCTACGGACCCATATTGGACAAACCTCATCCTACATCAAAAACTCAGGTTATTTCATAAGCAAGACCAGCACCCTAAAACTTGACCCTGGGGACAGACTGATCAGCTTTGACGTAGTATCCCTATTCACCAAGGTACCGATAAAGGACACTCTGACACTCCTCCAGCAGATCTTTCCATAAGACATCAAGGCCCTTTTCCAACACTGGCTAACGACCAGCTATTTTCAGTGGGATAACAAGTTCTATGAACAGACAGATGGAGTGGCCATGGGGAGGCCCCTCAGCATGAAACGATGTAGTAGCAAACTTCTACATGGAACATTTTGAAAAACAGGTCCTGACTTCGGCACCCTTCACACCCATAATTTGGTTCCGAGACGTGGATGACACTTTCACAATTTGGAACCATGGTAAAAAAACTGGAAGAATTTCTAAACCATCTCAACAGCATCCACCCAAATATACAATTCACCATGGAAAAAGAAATAGAGGGCTGTGGTGAGCCCCCTTTGCGCCCCTTAGTTACTTGGGCTCCACAAAGGTAAACTCGCCCTTTTTCGCTGCCACCAGGTATTATCTTAATACCAATTCAAGTCCCACACACAGGAGCTGCTCATATAACTTAGGAATCAGGGTTTTTCAATTAAACATTCTTTTATTAATGAACAAATAAAAAGGAAAATCAATATATAACTGGTTCAGGTGTTCATGTATAATAAATCATGTGTTCAGTCACTGGTATTCAGATATCTTGTGTACTTTAAATCAATATCTCCAATGTTTTATTTATAAATTCATTCCTGCCTGTTACATGTGTGTTTTAATCTTTCAGTTTCTTTTCTGAACCCCTTTTTATCTGTTCCTAAACCCTAACACTTTCTCAACATCTTTTGGTCCCTGACTCTCTATCTCTCCCTGATTCCAACTCTATCCCTATCTCCTTCCAACTGTCTCCCTAACTATCTCTCCCAGGTGTCTTAACTGTCCTTTTTGCTCCGCCCCTCCTCCTCTATCCTCTGATTGACAGGCAGGGATGACATCATCTTTTGGATTCCGTTACAAGGGCCAACTCCCTTTCTTAAATGTCATGGTCATACGCAAAACTGACCTCCTATTGGGACACAAGGTCTACAGAAAACCCACTGACACAGGCCGGCACCTACACAAAAACTCCAACCACCACCCACAGCAAAAAAGAGGCATAATCAAAACACTGATAGACCGTGCAAATCGGAACTGTGAAGCTCAATTTCTCAGCACCAAACTCAACCATCTGAATTGGGCCCTACAGACAAATGGCTACTCCAAGAATGAAATCACAAGAACCATCAAACCAAGAAAACAACACCAAACTGAAGAGGAAAAAACAGCCACCCACAAATAAAGTATTTCTGCCATACATCAAACGGGCCGCGGGCCACATGGGGAAATCTTTGAAAAAACACAACCTACAAACAGTATTCAAGCCCACCAGAAAAATACAACAGATGTTACAGTCAGCAAAGGACAAAAGGGACCCCTTCACCACTGCAGGAGTATACCAGAAACCTTGCAGTTTTGGCCAGGTATATATTGGAGCCACAAAACACAGGATCCACACCAGAATCAAAGAACATGAGAGACACTGCAGACTAAAACAACCAGAAAAATCGGCAATAGCTGAACATGCCCTAAAACAAGCGGGACATGAAATTCTATTTCAAAATACTGAAGTACTGGACAACACCAGCAATCATTATTTTAGACTGTGCAGGGAAGCCATTGAAATCCAGAAACACCAGCAGAGCTTCAACAAAAAAAGAAGAAAGTCTAAAACTCAACAAAGCCTGGTTCCCAGCACTGAAAAATACAGTCTGCAAAAGGTCAACGAACTCTACCCAGCCACAAGGACGAGTTATCACAAAAGACCAGCTAACGTAACCCATCAATCACAGTGACAGATAATCTCTTCCCCTTATCACAACAATACACACACAACAAAAAACACGCTGCTCACCATAATCACCCAATCTCCTGAAAAGAATAAAAGCTGATCCCACCACTATAAATGCTCAACTATCCAAACAAACTGCACCAGAGCACAGACAGAGTTCTGACTCCTGTCCTCTGAAGATGCCAGCCACAGAGACTGGTGAAATGTTAAGAAGAAAAACCTTAAGAACACGGCCAAACAGCCCAGAAAACCCAAAACAACCATCTTTTTTCCTGTTTGCTATAGCAAGGTGAGGAGTGTGTGTGTAAATTTTGCATTTTGTATTATGCCACCTATAATGTCTGAAATGTTTTAACTAGATCATGCAAATAAATGATGTAGTCCTTGGAGGAAATGGTGTGCACCATTCCTTTGACATAGATGAGCTTTATCTCCACAAATGCCAGACTGCTTGATTTCCCTGTCACCCACCTTACTCATGTTCCTCATGATGCCACTATTATAATAGGTGGCCATAGTCCAAACAACTCAAAATGGAGTAGGGGTGAGAGAGGAAGAATGAGAAATGTCTTTACTCAATCCCCAAACCACTCTGTACATCAGTATGTCTATGTACATTTGTATCTTTAGGGATCTGCCAAGAATCATCTCCAGCAATGCAATCATGGCCCCACCCCAACATATACACCTAGGAATAGTTTTAGAATATTTTCAACATTTCTTGAGAGGTTTGATAATAGCGGTGTCTATAGAGTGTTCTCTACCAGGTGCAAGAACAGCCCCGGGGATTTGCCTTCTATTTTTCTAGTACCATTAACAGTGTCAGCATCCTACTGCATGGTCTTATCATCAAACCACGTGATGCTTGCTAGGTGACTAATGCCCCATTTGTGCCTTCCTTACTGTCAGCTATGTAACTCTTCACCCAGAACATTTTTTTTTCAAACAAATCCACATGCTTTCAGGAAACAAGGAAAAACCTATTTCTTCAACATGGGAAGTGAGGGTTCCAAGTGAGGGTTTCTATAACTAGAAAAAGCTCCCTGCTGGAGATGCTTAATGTGGTGTCCACCCTAAGTTATGCATTATTCATAAGTTATAGGTTAATCTGGTTGTGAGGCAGGACCAAGAGAGGTGCTGAGAGGCGGAGCCTGGGAGAGAAGTTGTGTCAGAGTCAGAAAGAGCTAGAGAAGAGGATAGTTTGGGGTTTTTGAGGCAGAGAGTGTTTAAGGAGTGATTAGGCAGTGATTAGTCAGAGAGTGACCTGTGTTAATTAGTATAGAAGAGATTAAAGAAAAATATTGAAGCTTTGTGAAACTTTAAGAATGTGCTTAAGAATTATTCCTGAAACCACACGTAATCAATAAACCTGTTTCTGTTAAAAGGTCAATATTGAATGAACCTTAGTCTTTCATGAGACATATAAGTTGATAAAGAGAACAACTCGCGGCAGCGTGTCAAGAGGCATGAGCTCTGGGTTTGATGAAACAAGCATGGGCCACGGGGTAAATGTCACACTTGTCCTCCTAACATGCTAGAATGATGGGCTCAGTGATACAACAAAAGGCATACAGCTAGTCCACTTTCCTCATACTGTAAAGGCAATAACATCTGAAGGTGGCTAAAGAAACATATAGACATTAGAATACCTGTCCATTAGTAGGATTTTCGTGTTTCTAACAGGTTGGCACAGCCAAAAGAGTATAATACTTCTTTATAATAAGGCCATAATAATGAAGGGAATGTCAAGGATTTCTTGTTGAGGTTTCTCCTTACTCAGTTCTTCTTCATGGCTTTGTTTTTTTTGGTGTGTTTTTTGTTTTGTTTTTGACCCCATAATATTAGCAGATTTCTCCGCAAAATCACTTTTCCTAAGGGCATGACTTAGCCACTCTAGTCACGTAAACAAGATGAAAACTACACAGTCAATGAGAAAAGGGTGTGCATTAAGTTTCTTTTTACTGACAGGCTCAGTGGAGAAAGAGAAAAACCCTGTCATATTGTTGATATGTATTTCCTTGTTGTGCCTTTTGGCATCAATGGCTAATTAGATGAGCCCAAAACTGCTTTTTCTGCAAGTCTTTCCAATTCTTTCATTCTGTTTATTTGTCCAGCAGGCTTTAATCTTATTAAAAATTTGCCTATTGGAAGGAAGAAATATATAGGCCAAAATTCTGTTTAGAAGTTCAAAAGTGTCATTTTGCCAGAGGATGGTGGCACCAAAGGGTGAGATTTGGGTGACCCAGAGAAAGCAACTGTGTTTCCAATTTATTTCCTCCTGTCAACGTCCACAGGGGTTAAATGCAATAAAATATAGGATACAAGTGTTGATGTGTACGTTATATAGGGGAATCTGTCACCACTACGTCCACGTACAGCTTTCATATTTGGAATTATAGACCTACAGATAAAATAGATGATCTTAAAAAAAACCGCACAACTGTTTCTATTTCAGCTCTTCCAAATGTGCTATCAAATGTTATGTTCATCTCCTGCAATGCTTTGTTTTCAACATCCATTTATCTCTGGAAGCTTGGCGGGTAATTTCTTCATCTGATGTTAATAACAGTGAATAGGCTTAGAGCATCTATGGCTGTCACATTGTGGAGGCTAATTGTAGAGCTGATCAGCACTCAGATGGCAACCACTAGGAATCTCTGAGCTTCTTAAGATATAAATGTAATGGGTTGGATCCTGACTTTGCCTCCTTTCACACTGAATGTGGTGGTGAAGGTTGTTTTGCCCTATATTTCTCCATATAACCTCTAGCATCACCTCCTACACATTTCCAGAAGGTCTCACATCCTTTCTTCCAAGTAATTCTGGGACTATGGCAGTCACAAGATGAAATTTAACCCCATTCACTCCTTTCCAATGGTTGAGGTGTTAGCATTGCAGTGATCTTTTACCTTGTAACATTGTAGCAATACATTTATGAAACACCCAGGGAGGCAAATGACTGATAATGCCTCACAAGGCATACACTTGTGATGTCCAGAGCAACTCCAACCACAGCAATGTAGTAAGTAGATACGAACAACAATTTTAAAAGGTTATGAGCAGCATTCATAGAAAATCTGGAGATGCACACCTGACTGAAGTCATTCGGACAACTTTAAAAGAAGATAGTTGGTGGCCTTCCCATGAACTATGGGGATGTATAGGGTAAGAGAAAGCTATCAATAGTGTTTAAAACACCATTTTGTTGTTTTTGTGATGACACAGAAACAGACTGAAACTTAGTTTGAAAAACCTAGGCCATGGTCCAGGACAATGCTGGCAGAGTTGAATAGTTCTGCCAACCTCCTTTACAAAGGGCCACTTTCACCAGCAGATATTGGATGCGTCTTTGTACACGGGTGGAAAACGTGCAACTGCACACGGAGGTGGGAGTTATGGGAACACTTTGACCTCAAAGGATCCAGACCCTTTCCTCTCCCACACCTTTCCAAACAGACAAAACTGAAATGATCTCTATCATTTCTAAAAACTTCAAGAGTAAGGAACTCTTCAGCCTTAGGATATCCCGATTCTCTAGAAGACAAAGACACAACAAAGGAGGAAACTGAAAAATGAAAGATGTCGAAGCCTGGAATGGGAGGAAAACAAAACCAAGAGGCTATGATTGCATTTCAGAGTGTTTAAAATGGCTCCTCATAATCGGCTGCTTCTCTCATGAGATACATTGCTTGACAAATGACAAGAACTGGCCTTATGAAATTTCAGTCTGAAGCCATTTTTACCGCTAATGCAAATTAGACATAATACGTGCCTTTTGTCAGCCGCATCTCTTGGTAATCTAATTGCATCTAATGAGACCTGGGTTGGGAAAGGCACTCAGATCCCCATGCCCCAGGTCAGAGGAGATGGAAAACATTGCCTAGCAGATGTGCTTAATTGCAAGAGGACAGCAGGCAGCTGCATTGTCACTTGGGCAATACAAACAGCACCGGCTGGCAGCTGGGCATGCACTTGACCACCTAGCAAGGAGCAGTGCAAATGATGGGGGTTAAGCATGTGGATTCATGCCTGGTGTCTGTCTGTGCTCATGTGTGTGTGCTATCAAATTTGTTTCCCATTCTCTACACCACAGGGAGATTTTTTTTTTTGCTTCTTAACTAGAAGGATGCTTTGCATGGACTTTCCTCACATCCTGTACTTTCTCCCTTGCCTTTTGTGTTGGTTTAAATGGAATGTAGAAATAATGAAGTTACACTTCAGAAGGCGACAGGGAGTCTGAACCTATACATGCTACTTGGAATTAGGGATGTGCATTAGCTCCCTAATTTGGTCTGTTTCCGAATACATATACAGATATACAGATCAGGCCCTGATTTATCCTGTGCCCAACCCAATCCTTGTCTGTGCCCATGCCAGTATTTGTCTGTCGTGAAAAAAGTGTCTGTGAAAAAAGCCATTCTCCTGAAAGAGGAAAATTAAACAGCTATGACTTCGGCTGTGAAGGTTGCACGGCACCATCAAAATTCCTTTCTGAGAGAATTATTTGCAAATGTCCATACCAGAAAATGAGACACCTATTGTGAATTTCAACATTTACACCATGGCACCAAGAAGAATCGGCAAACCAAGCTGGGATGGGGGAGGGGGACAAAAACAGACCCTGATGCTCTAAAACGAATTTCAGACCTATTCACTCTAAAACTATATATGAATTCAGATGTTCATCTGTGACAGGTTTGGTGTAAACCGGGAAAGGAATTGTTAATCCAGTTTTGTATAAAGCAGTTGTAAAGAGCATGAAGACTATAAGTATTTGTCAGAATCCATGTTAAGAAAGTCTGTAAGATAGCAATTTATCCAGCTGGAGTGATACAAGAATTGTATCAGCTGTGAAAGAAAACCTAGGATTGGCTGAGCCAAGAATAAAGCCAGCAGCCTCAGCACACACACTCTGGTGGTGGTGGTGTGATGTGACAACGTGGAGAGAACTAGGAGAAGAAGACTCGGACTGATTTACATGGACTCTGAACTGATTTATGCCTAAACTCTGTTGATATCACTGTGAATGACCGTTGGACTGAATGAGGACAAAGCTGTATGTATCCTGCAACAAACTTGATTTAATATAATTTCTCCTATCAATACTGTCTCTTTGCTTGGTGACTTCATCAGTCTGGGAAATTCTGCTCGTTAGCGCCACTTGGCATGCTACAACTCTGTCAATCTGTACATACATGCAATCCACACATGCAGATCAGATCCTGCTGATCTAACAATTTTTTTAAGAAGGGGAAAAAGGTAAGCCTAGCCCATAATTTATACCAATGAAAAGTTCCTCATTTTGCTCTGCAGCTTAAAAAAACCAAACCAACCAAACAAAAACCCATCCTGCTACAATCTGGTGACCTCTCCCAGAGACCTTCTCCAGCACCTCAATAATTGAATTGTGCAGAAAAGGTCTCAGAAGCTGTCAGTCTCTTTCTCCATTAGCGTTGAGTTGACTCAGCACCTGCCTTTTATGGCACTGTCAGTTTCCTTTCTATTTTAAACACCATAAATGTCAGATTTAACTCAAGGCATCGGTAGGATGTGCTGCTCTGCCCCATGACTGCCCTGGGGCTCTATGTTGCCCCCCAGGGTTGCCAGGGAGATGTACATATAGCCCTGATATTACAAGTCATTGGTGAGTGACAGTTAAAAGGCCTTCGTCCCTGCTTCATCATTAAACAGAAGAGGAGGAGGAAGTCCTAATAAGAAACAAGTCACAGCAAGCTGAGTGAGGTTTATCCCTGAGAATATATAAAAACAGTGTGTACAAAGATACAATTGTGCAGGTACTCATTTGAGAGTAACTACTACTAGACATGGTGGGACCTACTCTGGAGATGAACAGATGGTTACACTGTAGTTTTAACCTTACTTATTTGAACATGTGTTTTATCGACTTCACTTCATAGGACTTATTTGGATCTAGTTGTTAGCTGGCATTTGAGCTGACATTTTACATTGATTTTAGTTTTACTGCAAGATTTACAATCTTTAGCTGCATTCATACGTCTACGTTCAATTTTAAAAGGATTTGCAAAGATTGAGTTAATATACTGTTAGAAACTATGGTTGTTTTTCACTCTTAGTTTTTAATTCTGTGAAAGCAAGAGCAAAGATGAATTCGGCATGCCTTGCCCCTGAAGAAGGAAACCTCACCTGCAAGCATATCAGACAAAAAAACATGAAAAAAGAGCAGTCCAAAACGTTGTGGCACCTTGAAAACTGTTGAATTTTAATGCAAACTTTTGTAGATCAAGTCCGCTTCCCCAGTCTGATTGTCTCCACAGGAAGTGGCCTTGATCCACAAAAGCTCACATTAAAATAAAGCAATCAGTCTTTAAGTTGCTGCAATGTTTTGGTCTGTTGTCCTTTTGCTGCTCTTCTGTCTTTTCGTCTGATACGCTTGTGAGACCATGGGGCACTACCAAGGGAGGTGGGAAAATTTCTACTCACATGCATGAAAAGGGAACTGACAGATCTGTCCCTCCCTAAGCCAACAAAGTGAACTCTGGCTGACAATGGAATCTGCCAAATTTTTCTCCCTCTTCCCACATTTGAACATTTTCAATCTCAGTTTAGTTCTATTGAACTAGTAAACAAATCTGGATTTTGGAAAGTTCTAAAAAATGAGGCCTGGCCGAATTCAGTCGCTACACATATTTTCAGTATGGAAGGTTTCCTGCCATTTATCTGTTAAAAATGAAAAGGCCTTTTGGGGGGGCACACGTCACTAACGTGGGTTTGGTAGCAGGGATTCAAACCCAAATAAACTACTCAAAACTCTTGCTAGAATGGGCAAATCCAGAATTTTGACCTTTTTTTAATTTAAAAAAAAGTTTACTTTTTGCAAAAAGGAAAAAAAAAGTGAACATTCCAGATTTGCCCATTCAGGCAAGAGCTTTGAATGCTTTCTTGAATGTCTGGGTTCGAATACCTGCTCACAAAGCCACATTATTGGTGGTGTTACTCCTGCCCCACCGATAGGCCTTTTCATTTTTAATAGATAAATGGCAGGAAACAGCATCCCTTCCATACTGAAAATTTGTGTAGCAACTGAATTCGGCCAGGCCTCTTTTTTTCAGAACTTTCAAAAAATCCAGATTTCTTCACCAATTTTCTGGCAGTTTCACTTTTTCGGACATTTTTTAAAAATTTTTTAATCTCAATGTTTTTCTGTCCCATTTTTGAAGAACTGTGTGGGTGTTTGTAAGTTCTTACGAAAAGAGAAAGCAAATGAAACAAAAATATTTATCTGTCCCTAACTGCTACAGCCAAAGTTGTTCCACGGGATCAGCTCTGCAATGCTGTTTAATGTTTTAATTCCAAACAGATGGATGTGTTCATTCCTATTTACTATTACCATAATGTGAAGAAGTCTCATCAGTGTCTCACATCTAGTTGAGAACATGCTGCCGGCAGTCAGGAAGACAGCATGTTGTGTAGTGGATGCTATCATTATTTTATGTGTACTGGACACTGTTACAGTGGATCCTCTACTTACAGAATTAATCCGTATTGGAACGGTGGCTGCAGGTCGAAAAGTCTGTAGGTCGAGTCTCCATTGACCTACAATGCACTGAAAACCGATTAATCCGTAACCGGCCGTTTTTGTCCTGTTTTTGTTCCATTTTGGTTTTTTTTTTCTGGTCTGTAGGTCGCTTCTCTGGCTGCACGTTGAACCTAAATTTTGCAACCAGAGAAGTCTGTAACTTGAAAAGTTTGCAAGTCGAGCCGTCTGTAAGTCGTGGGTCCACTGTACTCTTTTATGTGAGTTTTAATGTGTTTTAAGGTGGTTTTAAAAGTTTTAACAAATCATTTTAATATTGCTGTAGGTTTGTTTGTTTGTTTAGTATTGTAATTTATTGTGGCTTTAGCCTTTGTTTTGTTTTGTTTTTAGTAACTTGTGAGCTGCCTGGTGTCCCTCCATTGGGAGAAAGGTAGCAGATAAAGTAAAATAAATCAATAAAATAAGTAAGTGATTCCTGTACCCGCAGGAGTTCTTACCTCCAGCACGAGAAGGACAACAAGCAGGTTCACTGCCATTGAGTTTGCTACATTTTGTGCAAAATTTGGCAGCACAAAATTAGTCTCTTTTCCATAAGGACATACTGAACAAGCAAAGAAAGACAGGCTGAGTGATTAAAAAAACCAACAACTCTGCAAACCACTAATCCGTTGCAATATATTTGCAAATTTATACAAGAAGGCAACGTTGCATTTTCCAACAATATTCATTTTTTAAAAAATACCCCAAATTCTGTCTCTTAAATATAGAAAAATAGGGGTCTGCTTTGCTAGTCAAATTTTGTATGTCTTAGAAACATGGATTTTTTTTCTGACTAATGTAACAGAAATCTTTGTCATGACTTCCTGTATTATTTCTCTGAGCAAGATCCCCCCCTCCCCTTTATAGTTTCTTTTCTAGCCAGATTATTGAGGCTGAGTGTGATGGACAATGTATATAAGTTACTGTCAAGTAGATCATTTTTGGCTCTGGTGTTGGTTTTTTAATGGCCTTTTTTTTTTTTTGCTTAATTCTTGTTTCCCTTTCTACATACAAGGAAGGATGATGTTGCTCAAGCTGATTTTCCCCAAGATGCACATTGCAGGTCTTTTAAGAAAGTTGCTGAATGCTAGCTAGCTATTCAAAAGGTCAGCCAGCAATTCTGTCATCTCAGAAGCTAAGATTGGGAATGTTCCTTTTATTTAGGATAGTAAACATATACATGACTACAAATATAACAGAGCCATTTCTTCACATGGAAAGACTACATCTAAGAAAACCTCAAGAAGGTACACACCTGTCAGTTGCCACTTATTGCAGGGATGAAAGCAAAGTGTCAAGGCAACGACATGGCTTAGTGATTTCTAAAAGGAAGTCAGAATACACAGTTGTTCAAGTTTACACGTGTTTGAAATACTGGGCTATTATATTCCGTGCAAGCTTTGACACAAGGATCACAAAAAGGGAGCAATGAATCCCCTGGTAGTGAACAAATAAAGATTATCTTCTCAATATGCTCTTGAGTGATAGGGGAGGAAAAATGCAATAAAACACTGGAATGTTTTGCTAAATTGTCAGTAGCAGATATCTAATGCGAGGTTGTAACATGTCCTCAAAGGGTTTTTGTCTTGCCAAAATACAATTTTTTTAAAAAAAAACAGTTGAATCAGAAATTGTTGTAGGAAAACCACGCAAAAAGACACACACACACACACACACACACACCTTTCCTCCCCCCAAAATGTACAGGTACAGAGGTATCCCAAGGTATAGCCATTTCCAGAGATTCCAGGGCTACAGCTACCCAGCCCTGAACTTTGGAGAGCAGCACCCCATCCTATACACACACACACCCCTACGTTTTGGTTAATTTTTTAACTGGAAAACCCCTTTGTGCCCTTTAGTGGCTATGGGGAATTACTACACCTTTTTTTTTTGCTGTTCTTAAACTATTGATTTTTAGTTTTGAAAGAATGGCTTCTGGACAGCTTAAACATCTGGAGGGTGGGGTGGGGTGGAAAGACATGGCAAAATGGCACTCAACGTCCTTCCGGAGGATCCAGGAAAAACTGCTTGGATACATTTTAAATAAGTTTTTAATTTTTCATTCCAGTAGTGAGTTAATTCTGGAGAGCTGGAAGTTGCATAATATAACTTATTGGTGCCTGCACATTTCTGGTTATTTTTGACATGTTTTGTGGGTGTTTGGATGGCTAGATTTCTATGACTGATTGCTAGATTTCTTGCCTGCCTGCCTGCCTTCTGCTTTGTATGTAAATCTTTTAGGGAAGGGAAAATGCCATATAGTACACTTTGTTGTTATGTGCTGTCAAGTCGGAACCAACTTTTAGCAACCCTAGTAGGGCTTTCAAGGTAAGTGAGATATTTAAGGAGTGGTTTTATCAGTCCCACATGCCCAGTGGGTTTCCATGGTTGAGCAAGGACTTGAATCCAAGACTCCTGAATCTTATTCTATCACTCTGTCCACTACACCACACTGGGTATCAAATCTGCAGAAAATACTTTGATGCTGGTAATATGAGCAGTTCAGGTTGCTGCCCATTGTCAAGGGATTCTGTGGAGTTGTTATCCCTCAGATAATGTTGCATCCCTTTTTCTGGGAAGTTGGCCTGCAACATGGCAGAGATGGCTTAGTCTTCTAATACTTTGATGATGGCACGTGACACAAGTTACAGGCCTTTAAAATAATAGTGAGTGGTGGGGAAGCTTTTATATGATTTTGGGGGGGAAAAGGATCACTGGCAAATGTAAAATAGATGTGCAGTGATGTGGGAAAATGCATCCCAGCTCAGTACAGTCTTTTTTTTCTTTTTGGCAGGGGGAGAGTTCCTTCAGCTCCTAAATTGTAAAGCTATTTCTGGGTTACTGCAGAGTGAGAAGGCTTTTCCCCCCTTTTTTGCAACTTTACATTGCAGAAAGGTTCCATTAAATCTGTAGTTTGAGGTAATAATTTGGTCTGTGATTGCAAACACATTTCCTGAAGATATATCAGAAAATCCTTGGAAGGCTTTTTGAAAATTACATGGGCAATAAAGCCATCTGTGGTTTGGACAATTGCCACCTGCCATTATTTTCGGCCTGAGAAGAACCTTTCTCTGGACTTTCTCATGCATCCAGAAGGCAAACCTGTCCATACCTCCTAGGGCTGTGTAGGTGTTTTATGATGTTAGCTACTACTGTAGTTGAGGATGAAAGGCTGAGGAAATGTGTGCATACTTCCATTCCATCTCCTGAACCAATAGGCTCAACTTGCATACAGACAGATGGCCCTGATGTGTAGGATATCTGGAACAATAGTTGATCTAGACATTGCCTCCATTGCCAGTTCTTTTGTCCAACGACAAATGGGGTGGAGATTCTTGCTTATCTTATACTAACCAATGAGGATTGGTTGGTTGGTTGGTTGGTTGATTGATTTTAATGGTGTTCATTTTCTCCTCAGCATGTGAGAAAAGGTAAAGGTAAAGGTTCCCCTTGACAATTTTTGTCCAGTCGTGTTCGACTCTAGGGGGCGGTGCTCATCCCCGTTTCCAAGCCATAGAGCCAGCATTTTGTCTGAAGACAATCTTCCATGGTCACATGGCCAGTGCGACTTAGACACGGAACACTGTTACCTTCCCACCCAGGTGGTCCCTATTTATCTACTTGCACTTGCATGCTTTCGAACCGCTAGGTTGGTGGGAGCTGGGACAAGCGACGGGCGCTCACTCCGTCGCGTGGATTCGATCTTACGACTGCTTGGTCTTCTGACCCTGCAGCACAGGCTTCTGCGGTTTAGCCCGCAGTGCCACCACGTCCCTCAGCATGTGAGAAGACAAGGTTTTTTCTGATGCTCTCAATTCATGGGCTTTATATAGTGCATAACTTGTATGAGATGCGTAAACTTATACAAGCTACAGAAATCCGTGAAAGCTGCTGCTTCGTTTAATAAATGTTAAAGTCAGAAGCATTGTGTGGGGTCTTTGAATATTTCCTAATGCTGTGGTTCTCTACCTTGGGTAACCCAAGTGTTCTTGGAATGCATTTCCCAGAGGTTTTCACAACCAGCTAGATCAACTGGGGTTTCTGGGAGTTGCAATCCAAGAACACCTGGATTACCCAAGGCTGAGAACCACTGCCCTAATGCTTGCTTTCTATCTGTGTGTACTTTGTCTCTCAAAGGGAAAATAGGCTAGTTTTGCATAGACTGTTTCCAAGACATTTTGTATGAATTGAAAGCACTCTTTGTCTCACTCTAGTGCAGGGGGTCAGGTATATTGTGGGGCTTCACATTTCCCTGCAGCCTAAATTGACAACAACAGAGAATGTAACAAATAAGCTTCCTGTTTCTACACCTAACACTTACATTGTCAGCTTGGAAGAATCATTCTTAACACAAAATATGATCTTACAATATAAAGGGTTTATTAGTCATTTATAGATCATGGGCACTGGGAATTTTCAAAGGCTCCCTAATGAACCACAATAATGACATTCTTAGAAATATGGGAGAAAATGTGGGAGAAGTCTTTATTTAGGCAGGTCTTCAGAAATTAATTGCCTCCCTTGAATGGATGTGCAGGTTCTGTTGTTTTGATGCAAATTGCTCTTAGTATTTTTAATTGAGCGATTTTAAAGTGTATTAATTTTAATTGTGTTTTACAATGTAATTGAATTTCATTCTATTTTAATGTTTATGATGTTGTTGTAATTTCATCTTCTGTTGTTTGAAATTGTTTTGTAATCTGCCTTGGGTCCCAATTCTAGAAGAAAAGGACAGGTTACTTACCTGTAAACATGGTTCTTCAAGTGGATTCTCCATGAATACACACTAGTGGGTTTAGACAGCGCCTGCGCTGGCCTCTCGGAATTTTCTAGAGCTGTAAGAGAAAAGTAACAATGTTTTAGGCTACCCCTTATCGCGCATGTCTTAGCCCGCCAACGGCTCAGTTCCATATGCCCGCCACAAAGAAGAGTTGGGACTCGATTCCAATGACGGACATGTGGGGAGGCCGGGCGGGACGTGTGTATTCATGGAGAATCCACTTGAAGAACCATGTTTACAGGTAAGTAACCTGTCCTTCTTCAACGTGGTTCTCCATGAATCCACACTAGTGGGTGATTAGCAAGCAAACTTACTGGATGGTGGGCCGTCATTGTAGCAATGACGTAAGGACAGCCCTTCCAAACTTGGTCTCATTCTTGGCCCGAAGGTCCAACTTGTAATGGGTGACAAATGTGGACACATTAGACCAGGTAGCCGATCTGCAAATTTCTTGAACATCGACTCCTCGCAGCAAAGCTGTAGACGTGGCCACAGCCCTAGTTGAATGGGCTTTAAGACCCTCAGGAATAGGTCTGTGTAGTAGTTCATAGGCCAACGAAATAGTGGAGACCAACCATCTAGAAAGAGAGGACGACGAAGCAGCTGAACCCTTCTGCTGACCATAGAAGCAAAGAAACAACCGAGGGGACTTCCTAAAGTCTTTAGTCCTTGAGACATAATAGGCAAGTGCCCTTCGAACGTCCAAAGAATGAAGCATGCGCTCAACATCTGTCACTGCTTCAGGAAACAACGTTGGTAAAACCAAAGGTTGGTTAACGTGGAACTCAGAAACCACCTTAGGGAGAAAGGAAACATCAGGATGCAAAACCACTTTATCCTTGTAAAACTGAAGATAGGGAGAGTCCGCACGCAAGGCTGCAAGTTCACTAGCCCTCCTAGCCGAAGTGATGGCTACTAGGAACAAAGTCTTGAAAGACAGGAACTTAAGGTCACAAGAGGCCATAGGCTCAAATGGGGGTCTGGTGAGGCTATGTAAAACAGTCTGCAAAGACCATTGTGGCACTGGTTTCTTCAACGGGGGCCTCATGTTGCTCAAACCCTTGAGGAAAGCCTTAAGCGTTGGGTGTGAAAACCAGCGAGATGACTCAGAACCCTGAGGTTGAAAGGCCACAATAGCCGCTGTGTAAACCTTCAGGGTAGATTTGGACAGTCCAAAGTCAAAAAGATGTTTGAGGTAGAGCAGGAGGGTAGACAGGGATACTGGGGATGACTGTAAGTTACGTTCCCTGGCAAACTTTAGGAAATTCCTCCATTTATATTGATAAAGCAACTTTGTTGCTGGTTTACGAGCCTTATCAATGACTTCAATTAGTGATGGGAAATCCTCCACGCTGTCAAATGGAGGGTTTCCAGGTCGGGATGTAGAATCTTCCCGTCGTCCAGAGTGAGAAGATGTGGATGCAATGGTAATGTCATGTAGTCCACTGCACCCTGAAACAGTGTGGAGAACCACGGTCGACGTGGCCACCAAGGGGCGATCAGGATTGCCTCCGCTTTCATCCGCAAAGCTCTGATGATAGTTCTCTGCAGAAGAGGTAGCGGAGGGAACAGGTAGATCAGTCCCACGTCCCAAGGGATCATAAAAGCATCCCCGAGGGAGTCCTTTCCCTTCCCGGCTCGAGAAGCGTAATGCAGACACTTCTTGTTGTTGGGAGTAGCAAACACATCTACTTGAGGGTGACCCCACATCCGACAAAGTTGGAGGAATACCCGCCGATCCAATTCCCACTCGTGGGTCTGAGCAGAGCGGCGACTCAAGTCGTCCGCCAGCTGATTGTCCGTTGTAGCAATGTGGATGGCTACCGGAAAGATGTGTTGCTGGTAGCACCACTCCCACAGCTGGATAGTGAGGAACAGAAGGGACTTTGATCTTGTGCCTCCCTGCTTGTTCACGTAGAACATCGTGGTGGTGTTGTCCGTGACTAGTTGTATGGCCCTGCCCCTCACCAGGGGAAGAAAGGCCCTGAGGGCTTTTATGACCGCCAACATCTCCAAATGGTTGATGTGCAGCGTTGATTCCTCTGGGGTCCAGAGGGCATTGATCCGATGACCCTCGCAGTGGGCTCCCCAACCCGTCGGACTGGCATCTGTGGTGACCTGTCTGGTAAGTAGAATGGGTCTGAACGGCCTGCCGACCAAGAGATGGGGAAGGAACGTCCACCACTGTAGTTGACTTGCCAGTTCTGGTGTGACTCTGAGGCGCTTTGTTTGGCTGTCTGTCTCTGGGTCGAACAGGGTGAGGAGCCAAATCTGTAGGGAGCGCATCTTTAACCGTGCATGAGACAGGGTGGCTGTTGTCGATGCCATGAGGCCAAGCAGATGTTGAGCCAGCCTGGCCGACACCGTGCGTCGTGGTTTGAACCTGCGAACCGCTCTTTTGATCTTGTGAACGCGTTCTAGAGGAAGGAACATGCGACCTTTTACTGCATCGAGATGTGCCCCTATGTAGTCCATCGTTTGGGATGGCTCTAGATGAGACTTGTCCAGATTGATGGATAGTCCCAGGGCTTGAAGAGTGTTGAGGACGAATTGAGTATCCCGATATGCCTTTGGTTTGGATTTGGAAACGATGAGCCAATCGTCGATGTACGGGTAAATTTGGATGCCCTGCAAGCGCAGGTAAGCCGCCACCGGGGCCATACATTTGGTAAAGGTCCTCGGTGCCGAGGCTAGACCGAAAGGAAGAGCCACGAACTGGTATACCGTATCCTTGAACATGAGACGGAGATACTTTCTGAATTTTCGGTGTATCGTCACATGAAAGTAGGCATCCTTGAGGTCCACCACCACAAACCAGTCTCCTTTCTTCAACAGGTGAAGGATTCCCTCCAAAGTGACCATCCTGAAGCGACGAGGCCTGAGGTAAGAATTGAGGTCCCTCAGATCTAGTATGGGACGGAGACCGCCGTCCTTCTTCGGAACCGTGAAATACCGGGAGTAAAACCCGTTCAGGATGTCCCGTTGAGGTACTATCTGGATGGCCTGTTTCTCCAGAAGGGTGAGAATCTCGTCCTCTAGGATGGGATCGAACGAGGTAGGCTTGATCCAGCCTAGAGGAGGTAATTCTATAAACTCCAGGCGGTAGCCGGAGCTTATAATGTTTAAGACCCAGGTGTCTTGGGTAATCTTGTTCCAGTTCAAAAGGTAAGGAGAAAGTCTTGTGTGTGACGTGATGGACCGGATGGGATGATGAAAGTCAAAGATATTGTTTTGACCTTTTTCCCCCAGGTTTGAAGGACTGCCTTTTGTATGCCTGAGGCTTGAAGCTGGAAGCCGATGAAGAGGCCTGTGAGGAGCGTGGAGCAGCTTGAGATCGGAACGATTGGTAAGTGGAAGGACCGGATTGTTGATAGGTCTGTTGTTGATAGGATTGTTGCTGGGGTCTAGGCCTCCACTGCGATTTGGAGGGTCTAGGGTGCTGCTGCACTGCATAGGATTTTGCCGTCTTTTTGCTCTTGTGTAAGTTCTCAAGATTCTCATCAGTGGAACCATTAAAGAGGCCTGTCGCATCAAAAGGTAGATTTTTAATCCTAGCTTTGATGTCTTCCATGATGTTGGCAGAACGAAGCCAGGCGTGCCTTCTTAGGGTGATTATGGATGCCAAATTCCTCGCGTTGGCATCAGCGACGTGACGGGAGGCCAAGCGTTGGTGCTTGGAAACGGTCAAGGCCTCCGCATGGGCATTGAGACAAGTCTGCCTGATGTCTTCCGGAGCTACTTGCAGGGCTGGCAAGACTCGTTCCCATAGTTGTTTCTGGTATGCACCCATAGCTACCAGGTAATTGAGAGCTCTGAGTGCAAAAGTAGTCATAGAATAAAGCCGTCTGCCCAAAACCTCCAAGTCCTTGCCCTCCTTAGTGGTTGGAGTTGGGTGGCCTTTGGCTGGTAACCGTGAAACACTGGACTCCACTACCAAAGAATTGGGAGCTGGATGCTTCAACAAGAACGCGGTATCATCTCCATGTACACGATACATGTTCTCAGTACGCCTGGACATATTGGGAGGGTCAGCAGGGTGCTGCCAATATTCTTTGAGAAGGTCCATCAGTTCAGGAACGTAAGAGAGACTGACAGGGCGAGACCTTGCAAGGTGGATATCCCCAAAAATTAGGTCGTCTGCGCGCGAGGGAGATTTTTCCACGTCCAGTTTAAGCGCTGCAGCCATCCTAGAGACCATCTGAGGGTAAGATGAAAAGTCCTCAGACGGGGAGGAGGGGTGGATGTCAGCCGCGTCTGAGCCTAGGGGTTCTCCTGGAGGTGGTAAGTCCAGAGAAGCCTCAGAAGTATTCCCGTCCTCATGTTCAGAAGAGGAATGAGGGTCCTGGCTTTCCTCATCAGAGGACTGGAGGATGCTAGGACGAGAGTCCGTATCCTTAGCCTTAGAAGTCTTACGAGGCCGAGGTGCCTGAGGTACAGGTTCGGGCACCGGACGCACCGGAGGAGGAGGTGGTGTTGGTCGACCTGGAGGGTCAGTTGGCTTAACCGGTGCCGAGGGAGCAGGTTCGTCTACGATAGGGCGCTTGCCATGTCGACCCTTCCTAGGGGGTGAGATCGACGACGAGGAGGAAGAGGTATATCGGGACCTCTTTCGACGTCGACGTCGGTCGCGGGAGGTCGATGACGAGGACTCAGTGGAATCGTCGCGACGACGACGACGACGATGCCGGGACCGTTTTCTATCCCTGCTATCCTCAGAGTCAGAGGAAGAGTAGTCTCGGCGTCGATGTCTCTTATGCCTATCGGCGCCAGAACCGCGTTTATGTTTGCGGTGGCGCCGGGGCTTCTTAGGCACAGGCTCCTCCTCTAACTCGGATGTTGGGAGCCGAGGAGAGGGGGCCGGAACAGGCTTAGCAGGTCTCACTGGTGTAGGTGGAGACTTGGAGCCTGGGGATCCCGGTGTCGAGGATCGCGATCCAGTCCCTAGCCCGGTTAGAATGGGGCTGCGAGGGACGCCTGGCAGATCAGCCACTATTTTCTCTAAGTGGCTCGTCGTCGGTGACTTCTCGACAACGGACGGCGGCTCTTGATGAGGGGGCAAAGAAGGAGCCAAGTCCGACACCGATTCTCGGTCTCTAGACGAATCCTCGAGTAAAGGAGAGGGCACTGAAGTCGAGATAGATGGGACAACGAGGGTGAGCTCCTTAGCCCTCGATGATGACTTTGTCGACACCTTTTTCTTTTTCAGATGTTCCGACACCGGTGGAGCCGAGGACTCGGTCGATGAAAAGAGGGAAACCGATGCGGAGGTAAGTGCTGACGGAGTCTTCCTTTTCTTAGACTTGTCTCTCGAAGACTGCTTAGGTCCCTTTCCCTTAGATGGTTCCGGCGCCGAAACTACTTTCACTTCGGAGCGCACGGAGGAGGTAGAGGGTATAGCCTCCATTTGAGAAGGTTGGGAAGCGGACAAAGTCTGTTTCCACAAAAAATACTTCAGGCGCTGCTGGCGCGCCTTGAGTGTGACCTTTGTGAATTGCTTGCAATGCCTGCAATGGGACACCGCGTGCGATTCCCCCAGGCAGTACAAACAGAGGGAATGTCCGTCCTGGAAGGGAAGTTTTCTGGAGCACGCGGTGCAGAGGCGAAAGGGTCCTCTCCTGGGGGATGGCTTTTCTTTAGGAGGCATAGACCAAGAGGAAAGGGAAAAAACCAACCGTAGCGGAGGGTCCGAACAACTGAGATCAGAGCCGCGTCGACCGGAGCCAAAAAAGGAAGTCCAATGAGGGAAAATTGAAAGATTCCTGTAGGCGCGTGGCGCCTCCGCAGGGGGCCCGTAAAGGCCTATTAGGCCTCAGCGGGAAGCCTTTTGAGGTAATTAACGCCGGATGAAGACAGAGTTCACTGAACCAAAATCACCAGAGGCAAAAACGTTGTCAATAAACGGTCCGAAGTCAGGGTAGCCAGAAAATAGAAGCAAAATAGTTCGCTAGAACGAACTAAGAGGCAAAGCTCTAACGAGAGGTCCCAACTCACTGGCGGAAAAATGGAACTGAGCCGTTGGCGGGCTAAGACATGCGCGATAAGGGGTAGCCTAAAACATTGTTACTTTTCTCTTACAGCTCTAGAAAATTCCGAGAGGCCAGCGCAGGCGCTGTCTAAACCCACTAGTGTGTATTCATGGAGAACCACGTTGAAGAAGCAGAATACACATAAAAAAACTAATAAAATAAGAATTTGAAAAAGTGTCAGAAATTAATTACCCAGTTCACCAGGATCATGAAGGCTACCTCTCTTTCATGGACCTCCAAATCCACGTGTAGAATAATTTCCTGTATTATGAAGCATAATAAGCTTCAATCCAAAATATAGAAAAGAATAAAATGTTATTCTTAGTAAAAGTAAAATAGACATTGACCTCTGTTAAGAAACGTGACCGCCTAGGCAAGACACCCCCCTTCACAACTTTAATTAGTGATAAAAATCCAAAGACACTCCATCTTAAGAATAAACACAGTCTCCACCTAGCAAATGACAAGGTTTTCTTCCAGATATTTTATTTGATATTCTTTCTTTCCGTTTTTCAAAGTGACCTATTTGAATATTTTACAAGCATTTGGAACCTTATGAGATGGCCCTTCATTTGCCACTTGAATAGTTGGTTGTCTCTGCTCATCTCTATTATCATGCAGAGGTGGAAGCAAGACTTAAAGAACAAATCCATTTGCTAAGCATATTTTTCCTTCATGATGTGCTCCAGGTAGGGGTCAAGATTTGTTTCATTTGTACATTGTGATGAAATATCACTCTTGCCTCAAAAGTTGGTTTTCATTGACATTTGTTTTACAAAAGGCTGAGCCTCAATGCATATTTTCCTGAAAGTTTATGTTGAAATCTCTAGGAGCCATTGGGTTGTCCTAATGCTGTAAACACTTTGGGGCTTGACGTAGAAGCTTTTTCTCTCCCTTCCTTCATTTGCACTGTTGAGGTTTGCCATTAGGTTCTTTGTGCCTTTTCCACCCTTCACTGGTATGAAAGTCTATGAAAGCAGCCGCTATATTACAGCTTTCTGATTAACTAAACAACTAATAAATGAGAAGACATCGTAACTGGCCATCATCCCTATGTAAATAAGAAAAGCTTATTTTTGTTCTCCAATACATACACATAACAACGAAATGTTTTGAATAGCTTTTAAGGAGATGACCCACCATCGGTTTGGCAAATGTGTTTTTACAATGACCGCACACTGTGTCTAGTGCAATATTTGTGACATGTTTGCATTGTTATTTGGCTGCAAACAGAATGAAAGGATCTGTCTTCCAAATTCAAACAGAGATTGGTTCAGTTTATATAACCGATCTAAGTCCCAGGACAGTAAAAAATCAACAAGCTGGAGAGACCCTGCAGCTAAACAAAGTCAGGATGATTTTAAACAGGGGCAGATTAATACTTGAAAAACAACCTTTGGCTCCTGTTGGAATTTCTGAGAGATATAATGTAAGGAAGAGAGTATGAAGAAGAAAAATGATGTATGTGCTTATGAAATAGCTATATTTCTGTGCTTTTGAAAGAGACGCAAGCACATTTTAACAAATGCTGGTAATAATAACAATATTTTAACCAAAAAATAAACACACCCTAGTTTTCATAAAACATTATTAAACGATATAAAACATATGCTTAATACTCCCTGTGCATTATATAGTATTGGTCATGATCCAGACAAAGTTAACAACTTGCAAATCCTACTGTTGCCCTTTGGGATGGAAGGCAAACTGTAAAAAGAACAAGAACAGTATGGTGTGTCCCGTTTGTTTACATTAATGGAAATATGTTTGCTTCAAAAATGGTTGAGCCGCGGCTGAGTGTGCTTCAGCAGCGTGGCTTGTCTTTGCCTGCTTCTCTGGAAGCAGCAAGACCTTGTAGTCTTGCGTGAGCAATCCAGTGGGCCAGGGAGGAACATTATTTAAGGGCTGTTCCCCCCTCTCATCTTCCTCTTCCTTTGCTAGCATGGTGCAGGATAGAGTACAGCTTCTCGACATTACTCGAGCTGCTTTTCTGATTGACAGTCTTTGCATTGCGAATTCGGGATTGGGAGGGTAGCATTGGCTCCCTCCCATAGTTTGATTGACCTTGTTCTTTGATTATTTTAAGCTGCTTTAGTTCCTGAATCAATTCAGTAGGACTTTTTTAAACTTTAATTGATTCGACTGGGCATCAGCCCAAGCGAGGAGGCGGCCACGCGCCCATGTGATCGGAATTTTTAACTTTTTATTTTTGCGTCCGTGGATTGGGGCCATTGGATAGAGTGATTGTTATAATTGTTAAATACAAAGAAGGGGTTTAAAAATAATATTAATGATGAATAATCAGATATCAGGAAATAAGTTGAGCCGGTAGGTAGGTAGGTAGGTAGGTAGGTAGGTAGGTAGGTAGGTAGGTAGGTAGGTAGGTAGGTAGGTAGGTAGGTAGGTAGGTAGGTAGGTAGGTAGGTAGGTAGGTAGGTAGGTAGGTAGGTAGGTAGGTAGGTAATCTCAGAACTGGAAGAGATCCTCTGGATCATCAAGTCCAGCCCCTATCAAAGAGGCACAGCGAGAAATCAGGCTCTGAACCTCTGCCTCCACAGCCAGACACATAAATCACTGAGCAATTTTTATAAGCTATGTGATACGTTCAAGGAGTATTCTGTCATGATCACCTCTCAGTTTCCACAGCTAAGTGGGAATTTGAGCTAAATCCTAATACATCTCCTATGTCCTAGTCCACTACATCATACTAGCTGTCTAGTAGTAGTAATACTATTACAATACTTTCCCCTCATTCCTCATCCTTTCTCTTGATGGATCTAGCCACTGATTAAGGCAAGGTAATTTTTTAGGATTCAATTTATATATCATTTGGTGTTTTCATCATTTGCATAGTATGAATTTAAGAAATTTATAAATATCTGTATGAGTGATTATTGCATTTTCTTTGTCTTTTCCTTCTTTTATTTGTTTCCTCCTTCCTAGCAAAACACCTGGTAGCTCAGTTATTGTTAATACAATGGAGTTGATTCTTGATTGGGAACTAGGTTGTTTCTAGTTATTCAAAATGAACTCTGCTGGTGTTCAGTTCCTACTGAAAATCTCATTATATCTGGATATCAACAGATATATGTAGTTAAGGGAAAGGAATTGACTCATTGACAGAGCATGGAGTCATAGCATATAAAGGGCATACGCCTGCCATGTAGAAAGCCTGAGATTATATCTCTAGTATCTCCAGGTAAGGTTAAGAGAGGCCTCAGCTTGAAAATGGAAATCTGCTACCAGTAAGTGTTGCCAATACTGGAATAAATGCATCAGTAGACTGATGCAATATAACTTCATGTGTTCACATTTGCATAGATATACTTTAAGCATCACTCAAATGTTGTTTCTGAACTACCCATTTCTTGTCCTCTAAGTCCATTCTCAATCATCTCACACAAAGAACAAGCCCTAATCAGCTTGACGGCGCAGTGTTCATAGCTCATTTTCACACAAGTGTATAAATGAAAACAGTTTTAGGTGTTCATTACAGATGGGATTTTTAGATTTCTTGAAGTGCAAGCCCCACAGTTCTTCATTCTGCAAGTTCTACCTCACAGACACCAGAGTGTGGCTTACCTGGGCAAAAAGCCTCAATTGGAGGATTTTTAAGCTTAGCTGCTCCTAGCTCTGCCCAGGCTTCCTATTCCTGCCCTAGTACAGTTTAGATATTTCTTTCTGAACAGGAAGCAAGATGGAGCCACGCCTAGGTAAGCCTGAAAGCTTCCAGTTGAGGCCTTTCTCCCAAGTGTACCACATTTAGGTAAGGTGTAAGGTGTCTGTCAGGTAGAATTTCCAGAATGGATAACTGTGGGATATGTAGTCCAAGAAATCTAAATCCATTCATGCATGCATGCATGCATACATACATCCTTTGTGTTCATTTCTGTACACATGATGGTAACTTGAAGAAATCTGTGGTGGTCTTTCTAGCCTGCTGATGGCCTTGCACATGTCTCCAGCTTTCCCAAGCCAATATGGAATTGGCTAAGTCTGAAGGGAGCCAACTTCCTTGTGCACAGGATTTCTAACACAGGGATAGAAATGCTACTTAGCTATTTAACATTTTCATTTGTCAACACACAACTTGAATATTTCTACTTTAGAGCAGGAAAGGGGACCACTCAGCCAACAGGTGTAATCCAACCCAGTGGAGTATCCAACCTAACTCATTGAGATTCCTGAGTCAATCCCACCCCCTTCTCAAATTCACACCCCCTCCTGAGGGAGGGAAGTTGAGAGGAAGACAGGGGGAAACAACCAGGATCCTTAAGGTATGAAAGGAATACAGGATGTTCTTATAGTAATTCCTCCACATGGTCAACAGTCCTATATATCACATAAGAGTCTCCCCAAACTCATTTGGCTGCTTAATCAGGCCTTTACTCAGTGTCAGGGGCTCCTTTCATGGAATGAGAAATACAAATATAATATCATGAATGGGACTGGCAGTGTAGCCCTACTTCCACTTAATCTAGTAAGAGATGTTCATGCAAATAACATCTGTCAGGGCCTATGTTGACTTTGTTTAGCATATGCATATTCTGTTATAAGAAAGCCAAAACCAAACCAAAAAAACATTGCTTTGAGGCTTCTTTACTACCTGTAAGAAAGTCCTTCTCCAGCGGGGGGGGGGGGAGGCGCTGGTGGTGAAGGCGGGAAAAAGACAAGGAGGCTCGTCTGAATTTTCATTAACATTATTTTTATTACAAACAGTTCCCAACTCGCGAGAATCAAAAGGATCTTGCAACATATGATCCGGTAACAGGTTATATCTCTTAGAACGAACAATTGGAGGAACGTCCTGATCCCCTAATAGGGAGCCGGCCCAAACTTCTCGCCCAAACTTCTCTTCATTTGTCGTATGGGCGCGCTTGATCTGATTAAGCAAAAGCAGCCCTGTGCCTAGGTCTGTCCGGGTTAAGATCAGTCCAGGTTCTAAAATCGCGCGCGCTTTTTCCCTCTTTTATGTCCTCCCACATAATCAAATGCAACTCCTCCCCTCCTTCCTCTACAAGACACACCTCCGCAGCTTTTTCAGTCACTATATCAGTTTGATCCAACTCTACTAATACCCCTTCCACACATCCTCCTTCCTCTACATCTTCTTTCCCAGCAGAGGACGGCACACTGCCTTGAGCTCCTTCACACTACCAAAACAAACAAAGGCCCTGTTACATACAGCTATGACATCACCTGCCCATCACTGCTGAAGCTGTGTGTCATCTACCAATGGCGTGACAGAGGGTGGGACTTAAGGGGTGGAGTTGTTGTATATAAGGGGAGTGAATGGTGTGAGAGGGGCAGATAGGGCTTTGAGATAGGGATGATTAATAATGCTTGGAGATACTGAGAGATAACTGTGCTATATAGTGAGAGTCTGTGAGAGTGTGTGTGTGTGACAGTTATATTATTAAAGTGATTAAAGTATTATTTATCTACAAGTGATTTACCATTCCTTTTGTTTGTATACAATAAACCTTATTTTTATTTTTAAATCATACTTTGGCCTGAAGCTTCATTTGAGGGAATGGTTGGTGGCAGTGGAAACGAAGAGTGATTGAGTGTGACGTAATGGCCCCTTTGTGAGGTATAAGGAGGCTGTTACAATAAAATTGTTGTCCAGCGGCGGGATGCGAGTAGTCCAGTAAAGCCTTGGCAGGATCGTGCCCAGAGCAAGGGGTCTTCAGTTAGGGTTATTTGAAGTGGAGAGCATGGGTCACCTTCTAGGGCTTGGCTCAAGGGGAGCAAAGTCTAGTAGAGGGGCGCTGAAACTTCAGAGTGAAAACTGAGAAAGGGAAGCTCTGTGGAGTCCATTTTGTGTGTGTGGAGAGTGGCCCAAAGCAAAGGCTGTGGTGGTTTGGCCAGCGTGTCCTGAGTTTAGGGGAACTCTGAGGGGACAGAGTAAAGGCCAAGGGCAGCAAAGCTGAGGGATCTCCATTTAAACAGCTAAACCTAGGTCAAGGTAGAGCTGTGTGAATTTAAAATTTGTGCCAGATGCAGAATAATAAAGTGAACTTTGTTTGGCAAGGGGCCCAGCTTAAGGGGCAAAAGCCTAGTTACAGTTGCTAGCTAACAGTGCTGGAGAAGGCTGTAACTTTATATCACAGACCAATAGCACAGGAAAAAAGTGACTTTTAAACCAAGGCTTGAAAGTGAAGCAGGAGCCTTTGGTGAAATAAAATGCCCTTAACCCGAAGTAGAAAAGCTGAACCAAGACCATCTGAAATGGCAGCTAGTTCAGATGAAGAGATTAGTGGGGGAGAGGAAAGATTTTCCTCAGCTCAGGAGGAAAGGTCCTCTAGAGAAGATTTAACTGACATCAGAAAATTGGAGTTAGCGCAAGCACATGAATACAGAATTAGAAAAAGAAGCTGAGAGGGAGGAAAGAATGAGACAGCTAGAATTAGAAAAAATGGAAAAGGAAGAAAGAATGAGACAGAGAGAACTTGAGGTAGAGAAAGAGAGGATGGCTTTTGAGATCAGGAGAATGGAATTAATGAACCAGAACAATAACAATAATAGAAATTCCAACTCTGAAGAAGGGCAGTTGTCAAAAGCAGATCTAAAGAAATTCCCTACTTTCAAACAAGGAGACTGTCCAGAAGCATTTTTAACTCTTTTTGAAAGAGCGTGTGCTGATTTTTCAGTCAGAGAGTCAGAAAAAATGATTATTCTGAGATCTCAGATAAGTGGAAGCCTCGCTGAGGTTTATGCTGAAATGCCTATTGAAATGATTAAAGACTATTCTGAATTTAAAAAGTTGGTGTTTGCCAGGTATGGCATCAATGCGGAACATCTGAGGCAAAAGTTCAGGACACTAACCAAGAAGCCTGATGAGTCTTACTCACAGCTAGGTGCTAATTTACGTGATATTTGGATAAATGGTTAGCGCAGGAGCAAGAACAGACAATTCAGCAATTTAAAAATATTATAGGATTGGAACAGTTTTATTCCCTTCTACATGGTGAAATTAAATATTTGGTCAAAGACAAGAAACCTCTAGATTTGAAACAGGCAGCAGAAATTGCAGATTTCATCTCACAAATCAGAAAACCTATGTATTCTGAGGGAAAGAGTATGAGGAAAATATGGGAGGACTACAATAGATATCCCAAGGGACAAGTTAAAAGCCAGCAGAAAGTGGGCGGCCATTTTGTGGGAAAGACTTCAGAACAGGGCCAAGCCAGAAGCCAGAATTTGGAGGGAAAAGGAAAAGGGGCTGAAAAGGGTCCATGGAGTGATAGAATTTGCTTCATTTGCCATGGAAAAGGCCATATTGCTTCGCAATGTTACAAAGCTAAAGAAAATAAAGAAATTTTATCTCAGAAAATGAATTTAAACAAGACTAAATCTGTTTACTGTATTCAGAAGGGACAGATAACTCCCCCTAGGGAGGAGTCGGTTGCCATAGCAACACCAGCAGAGCTCTCAACAGAAGCAGATAATAGTGAAGATAATATTCCTGTGGCTGAGATCAGACATTGTCTACTTATAAGAACTGATCCCCAATTATTTGAAGCAGCTGGTGATAATATAGGAATTTTAGACCACAACTATTTAGCATTAAGAGACATGTGCTCTCAGGTTACACTGTGTCACCCTGATATCATACCACAAGATTACATTTTACCACATGAAAATATGACTATTAAAGGAATAGGGGAAGAATTAATTGTTTTGCCTGTAGCCCAAGTGTTAGCCGCCTAGAGTGGTCCTCACACGACCAGATAGGCGGGATATAAATAAAATAAATAAATAAATAAATAAATAAATAGTTCGTTATAAGGACTGCCAAGGAAATTGGCGCGTTGGAATTTCCTCGCAACTGCCTTCAGCTGTACTTATTGGGACAGACCTCTCTGAGCATGTTAAGAGAGTGTTAGTTCTTACACGTTCACAACCAGATCAAACAGAGGCAGCTGAAAAAGATACTGACATTCATGAGGGAGAAAATGAAAATATACAACTAGCTGAGGCAGTCTCACTTGAAATACCCCAAAGCAGTATATTTTCACAAGAACAGCAAGCAGATCCCACTTTAAAATGTTGTTTTGAGAAAGTGTCAAGCCTGGAATTATCCCCTGAATCCCCTGAAAGGTTCCTTATTAAACAGGGTTTACTGTATAGAGAAACACTGATGAACATTTCAAAAGGGGGACATGAGATGTGAAGCCAGTTGGTAGTGCCTGCTAAATATCGCCAAATGATTTTAGAAAGGGAACATTCTGATATATTTGCTGCACATTTAGGGATAAATAAGACCAAGCAGAGAATATCTCAAAACTTCTATTGGCCAGAAATAGGAAAACAAATTAAAAATTTCTGTCAGAAATGTGATGTGTGCCAGAGACAGGGTAATAACTGTGACAGGACTAAGGCGAAGCTGTGTCCATTACCCGTAATCTCTACACCTTTTAAATGCATTGGCGTGGACATTATAGGGCCGTTGCCTAAGGTCACAAAAAGGGGGAACAGATTTATTCTCACTATTGTTGACCATGCCACAAGATATCCTGAGGCGATTCCTTTAAATAACATTGAGACCCATACAGTGGCTGATGCACTGTTAAGCTATATGAGTAGAATGGGTTTTGCCTCAGAGATTATAACTGACTTAGGACCATCGTTTACTTCTAAACTTATGAAGAGACTATGGCAGATCTGTGGTATTAAACATTTAGAAACTTCTCCATATCATCCGCAGAGTAATGGGTTAATGGAGAAATTTAATGGAACCCTGATGAGGATGATTAGAGCCTATTTAGCAGAAAACCCTAATAACTGGGACCAGAAATTGCAATTATTGCTATATGCCTACAGATTAGTCCCACAAGAAAGTACTGGGTTCAGTCCTTTTGAACTGCTATTCGGGAGAAAAGTGAAAGGACCACTTGATCTGATTAAGCAAAATTGGGAACAGATTGTAGAAGAAGATCCTCAAAATGTAGTCTCATACATAGACACGTTAATGAACAACCTCAAAAGAAATTTAGAGTTGGCTGCTGAAAACCTGCAAGCCCAGAAAGTCAAACAAAAAGTTTGGTATGACAAAAAGGCTAGGGAACGACAGTTTAACCCTGGAGATGAGGTGCTGATGTTGAGGCCCATCAAGGGGAACAAACTACAATTGAACTGGGCAGGACCTTATAGGATCATTTCTAAAATGAGTGATCTTAATTATATTATTGAAGGAGATGAACACCTAGGCAGGAGGGTAGTTCATGTAAACGCCATTAAGCCATATTATAGAGAGGAACAGAAAGTGCTTTTTGCAATGAAAGCAGCTGATAAAGAAGAACATGATTTACCATACTGGGAAGGAAGGGGTGAAATAAAGTTCAACCCAGGGGAGGTGAAGATCAGCCCTGCACTCACCCTGGAACAGCAGAGGGAAATAAAGATGTTGGTTACTAAGTATCAACAGGTCTTCTCAAACAAGCCTGGTTTAGCCAAGGGAGTTATGCATAGAATAGATACTGGAAATGCACCCCCACAGGCATTAACCCCATACAGAGTAACCAGACCTTATGTGGACAAGGTGCGCAAGGAGCTGGATAAGATGCTAAAAGAAAATATTATTGTGCCATCGTCTAGCCCTTGGTCTGCTCCAATAGTTCTGGTGGACAAACCAGATGGAAGCATTAGATTCTGTGTGGATTACAGAAAATTAAACCTAGTAACCAAACCAGATGCTTACCCCATGCCCAGACTTGACAACCTGATTGAGACCATTGGAGGTTGTCGATACATTTCCTGTTTAGACTTGACTAAAGGGTTTTGGCAAATGCAGATAGACCCTAGAGATCAAGAAAAAAACGCTTTTTGTAGCCCTTTTGGCTTATTCGAGTTTTGTGTCCTCAGTTTTGGCCTTAGGAATTCCCCAGCTACATTCCAAAGGCTGATGGACAAAACTCTGAAAGGGCTCAGTGCAATGTAGCCTACATTGACGACATAGGGATCTTTAGCAACACCTGGCAGGATCACCTTTGTCACCTAGATTTAGTACTGCAACGTTTAAAAGCAGTGGGGTTAACCGTAAAAGCAAGTAAATGTCAACTGGGTAGCCCCAAGATGAAATATTTGGGTCATATGGTAGGGGGAGGTGTTATCAAACCCCTAGAAGCCAAGGTAGAGGCAATACGTAATTGGCCTAGACCCAATTCCAAGAAAAAGATTAGATCCTTTCTTGGTTTAGTGGGATACTATAGAAAATTTATCCCCAGGTTCAGCGAGTTTGCAGCACCGTTGACCGAGCTGACGAGGAAAAGGAGTGATGACTGCATCCCATGGTCCCGTGACTGTGAGGAGGCATTCGGGAAGTTGAAGGAGGCGTTAACCAACCACTCTGTGTTGCGTGCTCCAGAATTCGATAGAGAGTTCATCATTTACACCGATGCATCCAACGCCGGGGTAGGAGCCGTACTGTGCCAGTGTGATGACAACGGAGACCAGCATCCTGTGTCCTACCTAAGCAAGAAACTTCAAAAAGGCAAAAAACACCTGTCGACCATAGAAAAAGAATGTTGAGCCATCATGTACGCGATCAAGAAATTAAAACCTTACATCTGGGAGAGACACTTCGTTCTTTGTACAGACCACTCACCTCTGATGTGATTAAAGACTATGAAGGCCCAAAACAGCAAGCTAATGAGATGGGCTTTAATTTTACAGGACTATGACTTCGAGGTTAAGGTGGTCAAAGGGACTATGAACTGTGTTGCTGACGCCTTATCTCGACGACCAGACGACGACAGATGAAGAAAATTGGACTCTTGAAATTAATAAATGTGTTTAATAGGTTATGAAAATATGTGGTTATGGTAATATTGTTCTGTATATATATATGCAATTGATTTAATATGTGTAAGTATATTTTGAGTAATATAGTTATGTAAGAGTGTGCTTAATATGTTAATGATAAGTGTTGATATGTGGGGAGAAATGTAATGCTTTATTGTTGTTGCCAGTTGTTTTGGGTGAAAAGCACCTTAGCTTTCCCCCACAAAACAACTTTTAAAGGGGGGAGGTATTGTTACATACAGCTATGACATCACCTGCCCATCACTGCTGAAGCTGTGTGTCATCTACCAATGGTGTGAAGGAGGGTGGGACTTAAGGGGTGGAGCTGTTGTATATAAGGGGAGTGAATGGTGTGAGAGGGGCAGATAGGGCTTTGAGATAGGGACGGTTAGGGCTTGGAGATACTGAGAGATAAGAACTGTGCTATATAGTGAGAGTCTGTGAGAGTGTGTGTGTGACAGTTATATTATTAAAGTGATTAAAGTATTATTTATCTACAAGTGATTTACCATTCCTTTTGTTTGTATACAATAAACCTTATTATTATTTTTAAATCATACTTTGGCCTGAAGCTTCATTTGAGGGAATGGTTGGTGGCAGTGGAAACGAAGAGTGATTGAGTGTGACGTAATGGCCCCTTTGTGAGGTATAAGGAGGCTGTTACAGGCCCTTTAATAGAAAGGAGAGACAAATTTCATAAGAATGAATACAGATCCCAGAGCATCATCCACTGCTCAGTCATGTAAGGCTTCAATATGCCATTACTTTAGTCCATCTTAAGAATAACTCTCCAAACTTTAAAATACATGGCACTTGAGGCAGATTGAGCCAACAACTTACAGCCCAGCCGCCAAACATTTGCTTCAGAGGAAGCCCCATTGATTGCAACGGAACTCACATCCACGTGAATGCACTTAAGAGAGTAGCCTCAGTGTCTCCTCTGAGATTTACTGGTATGGCACAGTGCCTTTTTAGCAAACTCAATTCTGTGTCAAGGCTTAAAATTAAATCCAAATTTCTTCTATTTTCTCTACAGAAGGAACAAATTGGCACCACATGCCAGTAGTCAAGGAGTGCTGATGGGAAGCAGAGCAAATCAGGAGCTTTCCAATCTGGAAGGCGTCATGAGTCAAAATCAACCAAGAAAAAGAAACAATCCTTTCAGCTTTAAGGTCAATAGACAATGGCTTTTGGATTATCATTAATATTGAATTAAATATCAAATTACTTTTTTGTACCAGGCAGAACTGTTCAAGTGCCAACATTTCTCTTTGTGAGGAGGGTTTTACCACAAGATGAAATATTTCTTCACCACAGTTATAGATGGTAAAAGAACTTAAGTATCTCCAGTTCACTCAGTCTGAGAAATTAAAAAAAAATTATCACTTTTTTTCCATAGGGGTTTAAAGGAATAAAAACTTCTGAAGGTTTCCTCCTCTCCCATTTTTTTAATTAAAAGAGAACCTATGATTTGCCAGCTTACAACTAGGGCTACATTGAATATTTTCCTAATATCTCTATTATCACAAAATTTAGTCAAGTAAATGACAAAATATACCCTTTTTACTATAAAATCATTCTATTTCAGTGCAGTTGAGCAACCTTTTCCTCTTCAGTAAATGTTTCTTTCCTGTTTAACTTCTGCTTTCCTCTGCATCTTCACTAATCAGATACATTTTCCCCAATGCTATTTAACTGGGCTGACTTTCCAAATTCATATGATATTGATGATAACTCCATTGGACTACATCTGATGTGAGGAGATCAGAGAAGCCTATATACAACATTAGCAAGAATGTCAGCAAAGCTAAGGCCCTGTGGGGAGTGAGGAAAGCAGAAATTGGCCTGCAGAAGGAGTGGCAACCAAAGAGTTGAATAATGAAAAGTTCACTTTGAAACATATTACTCTGAAACATATTGCCAAAGATTGGAGGCCCTTTTTGACCATCACAAAAACAAACAACAAAACGAAGGAGATACTTGGCATTTGGTTTCCCTAAGACTCTCCCAGGTTTCTAGCTCAGCACATAAGAAACAAAATAGTGGAAATAATCAATGAAAATTTACATTGGGCCAAACACCGTCTGAAAAGCTGCAGGTTTTCTGAACTACCTGTGGTGGTACTTAGCCTGATGAAGTGGAAGCTTCTCCATGAACACCTGCAATTTGTTTGATTTTTTTTTTTTAGTGGCCCAGTAAAAGTTATCATCCATGATTACACTTCTAAAAATGTTCCACACCACTGTAAACATTTTATGTGACTATTAGGGTGATCAGAGACAGTTTTGTATTAGTATAACATGGATATGGTGCCTCCTGTCAATTTGCATTTCTGAAAAAATCCAATAAAGCTGTACTGTCAGTCTAATTCAGGGCTGCAGCATTGAGGACCAAAGTGTTAGCCTTCCACTCAAAGTGTTTTTCTCCCTCATTTCTACTTTAATACTACAGATGTCCTGAGTATGCTTTAAATGAAACCTAATGATTCCAGTGTGTCTTAGCTTCTGCTTCAAAATATGCAGTAGACCATGTGTGGTTGATGGAGTTATATTCCCTGTCGCCTGTGGGGCATTGAGAACAGTGCAGAGTGCCGGAAGAAGGAAGAATTGGGAAACTATTTTATGCCCTGGAAACCCTGAGTCTGGTCTTCATATGTTGTTGTTGTTGTTGTTGTTGTTGCTGCTGCTGCTGCTGCTGCTGCTGCTGCTGCTGCTGTTGTTGCTGTTGTTGCTGTTGTTATATGAACCCAGAAGGTAATGTCACAACAGACAAAACCAGGAACAAGGCTTATGTTTTGCAAGGTTCCTAGAACTTCACCACATGGCTTACCAACCTAAGTCTTACATTCATGTCTCACCTAGATGTGGATCATTCTTTTCCCTTTCCTGGGTTCCTTGTGCTTCCTAAATTTTGATCATATCCATGAAGCATAATAAATACTTTCACATTGCTGCATGGGTTTCCCCTTCACCAAAATTGAGGTAACCAAATGTTAAGGTGGTTACACCACAAACATAGGAGCTCTGAGAAAATAGGAAAGCAGCCCACCCCTGCGTGCCATGGCTGAAAAGGTACACATGGATCCTGTGCTAACTACGGGGTGCTTACTTTCTTTCAACGATAATTGTCTTAATGCCTGTTTTAATCAGTATTAACTACTAGCAATAACATGCTTTTAATTATGTTTTAAACGAGTCCTTTATTGGGCTGTTTTGGGAAGCAAATTAGTCAAAAGGAGCTGTTAATCAAAAATGTGTTACTGGCACAAAATAAATGTTCATTTAAGGAGCCATTTGAAATAAACCTGGCTCATTGACTCTGACAACCTACAAGGACACTGGGGCCTCCTGAGGATAACTCCTTCAGTTCTCTCCTAGATACGCCTTGCTGCTCAGGAGTTATACGTAGAAACATTAAGCAGTTTAGGTCATTCATCAGCTAACTTTTACTACTGTACTCAAGAAAATGAGCCTCCTAGGAACTTCACAGCAGATCTATTCCTTCATTAGCTAAGTAATATTGAGAGAGATGTTCCTGTCATTATGAATGGAGAAATCTATTGCAATGAATTTTACTGGTGTCCCCTTTGTCTGTGAGCTGTCTCTGCAAATCCAAAAGTATTTAAGTTGAGGGACTAGCACCGTTTTCTTTGCATGTTATTTGAATATGTTCATTCACTCTCAGTCCTGCGAAAAATATGGGAAAGCAAGGTTATGTATTCAAAACAATTTGTAATTCAGAAGGATGTACAGGATAATGGGCTCTGTAAACACAGGTGGTTGTAAGATAGTTTCAAAACTAAAAGCTTGATCAATGGATCACTCTAGGAATATAAAGGCCTCTGGTTATCATGAGTACAGTGGTGCCTCACAAGATGAATGCCTCGTGGGACGAAAAACTTGCAAGACGAATGGTTTTGGCGATGGGGCTGATGACTTGCAAGACAAATGTTCCTATGAACATGCTTCACAAGACGAATGTTTTCCATTTTTTTGTTCCTGCCTCATGTTTGCTGATTTTAAATGTTTTTCTATGATGTTTAAAAAGTTAAAGTTTTTTGATTGAAAGTTTTGAAATCATCTGCACTTAATAAACCCTTTGTAAACCAAATTTGACTTTGTTCTGACTTTTTTTGCCCATAGGAACACATTAGATTTCAATGCATTCCTATGGGAAAACGTGTTTCGCAAGACAACATTAACCATGGAGCGAATTAAATTCATCTTGTGAGGCACCACTGTATTGATCTGGCCATGAGACATGATCTCAGAGCTGATATTAAGGACTAAAGCTTCATCTTTGAGACTTTCAGCATTTGTGAATAGGGTGGTACCTTGTAGGACTGTATTTGCCAGCCATCATGACAAGTAAAGCACATAAATGCTTCTGGCCTTGCACCTCAGATATAAAACAAAATCCAGCAGCCTTCTCTTTTTGATATTATCTATAATGCTTTCAGAAATCAGTTGAAAGCATTAAGGACTTCGCAGAAATTGGGGGGAGGGGATGAACTTTCTGGTGTGACTGTTCACTGCTGTTCTTAACTAGATTTTCCATTGCTGATTCAATTCAGTTTAATTTAATTTAACAGAGTTTGTTGTTGTCACATTTGATTTTATTTCATGTTGTGAACTTCCTCAGAAACCATGTTTGAGAGGCAGGATATGATATTTTTATGATGAATACATAAGTATAAATACATAATTAGAGAGAAAAGCTAAGCCAAGAGTGCAGTTCAGAGTCCAAGATAGTGGGGGTTTCTTAAAATGGAAGTTCTAAAGCACAAATACTAACAATTCCAATAAAAAAGGTTGAAGACAGCAAAAAAGACCAATGTGGTTTCACAAAAAGCCCAGAGATGACCTGAAAACAAACCAACAAAAAGAACACATAGAAGAAGTGGAAGGAAGCCAAGGACACAAAGGAAGAACACAAACAGGTAGCAAAGAATTGCAGGAATGGCACTTGGAACACAAAAGCTGAGAATGAGCTGAGGTTAGCAAGAAATGCTAAAAGCAACTAAAAAGCATTCTTCACATAGAAGGAAGAGAGAAGAAATAATAACTCAGCTACTAAGTGGGGATGGAGAAGTGGAAACAAACAACAAAGAAATGGCAGTAATGCTCAATTCTTGCTTTAGTTCAGGGTTTTTTTTCCCTCCACAAGACAGTCTACAGCCCTCCAGGATAATGTAAAGTACAAGTGGAGGGGTTATTATTACAGCCTGAGATTGATAAACAAATAGTCAAGGAATACCATATTATTTTGAATGGGTCCATCTCCAGGACCTGATAAACCACTCCTAAGAGTATTAAAGAAACCACTGTCTATTATTTTCTTGAAAACATGGAGGACGGGTGAAGTCCCACTCTGCAAGCACCTTGAAAACAATGCAATAATAACTAGAAGCCAACATGGATTTATCAAGAACAAATCTGCCCAGGCTAACCATTTCTCATCTTTCATGAGATAACATCCTTGGAAGATGGTGGGGATGCTGTAGGTAGAATTTTTTTTTACTTCAGCAAAACTTTTGACACAGTACCCCATGATATTGTGATTAACAAGCTGGTGTTAACTGGATAGAACTGTCAGAGGGATACAAAGGTGGTTACATAGAGTGCTTTTCAGTAGCTCCTTTTCAAACTGGGAGGAGTTAACAAGCAGGCTATCACAAAGCTCAGTCTTGGACCTGGTGCATTTTTATTAATATTTGGATAAGGGGGTACAATGGATGCTTATCAAATGTGCAGATAACACAAAATTGGGTGGAATTGCTAGTAACCTGGAAGACAAAGAAAATTCAACAATCTCGATAGGCAGAATTAAATGCATAGCTCTACGCCTAAGGAAAAAACAAACAAACATACAATTATAAGATGGGGGATACTTTGCTCTGTAACACTACATGTGAAAAGGATCTTGGAAGTGTTGTAGATCATAAGCTGAATAAGAACCAACAGTGCGATGTGGCTCCAAAAAGGCCAATGCTCTTTTAGGCTTCACTGACAGAGGTATAGTCTCCAAATCCCATGAGGTACTGGTTCCCCTCCATTCAGCACTGGTTAGGCCTCATCTTGACTACTATGTCCAGTTCTGGACACTGAACTTAGGAACGATGCCAAGAAATTGGAACAAATTCAGAGGAGGGCAACATGCATGATCAGGAGACCGGAAAATAAGCCCTATGCAGAAAGACTGAAAGAACTGGGCATGTTTAGCTTTGAGAAAAGAAAACTCAGGGGAGATACTATAGCACTCTTCAAATATTTCCTCATACTAAGGGCAGAATCTGTTCTCAACCATCCCAGAGTGTAGGAAAAGTATAGCTCAAGTTATAGGAAGCCAGATTTCAGTTGAATGTCAGGGGGAAAATTCCTAACTGTTAGAACAGTAGGACAGTGGAACAAGTTATCTCTGGAGGTGGTGAGTGTTACAATGCTAGAGGCATTAAGAGAAAATTAGACAACCATCTGTCAGATATAGAATCACAGCATCATAGAATCATGAAGTTAAAAGGGGCCTATAAGGCCATCAAATTCAACCTCTTGCTCAGTGCAGGAATACAAATCAAAGGTGGTTATGTGAATTTCTCTTGAATGCCTCCAGTGTAGGAGCATTCACCACCTCTTGAAGTAATTATATCCATTGCCATATTGCTATCATATCTCCCCTTGGTCATTTTTTCTCAAGGCTAAACATGCCCAGTTCATTCAGTCTTTCCTCATTAGGGCTTGGTTTCCAGCCCCCTGATCATCCTTGATGCCTTTCTCTGAACTTGTTCCAGTTAATTGGCATCCTTCTTGAAGTGATGTGTCCAGAACTGGACACAGTACTCAAGATGAGGCCTAACCAGTTCTGAATAGAGAGGAAATAGTAACTCACAGGTATTGGAGATTTATTTTTACTAATGCAGCGCATAGTAGCATTTGACTTTTTTGTAGCCACATCGCGCTGTTGGCTCATGTTCAACTTCTGATCTACAACAATCCCAAGATCCTTCTCACTCATAGTATTGCTGAGCCAGATATCTCCCATTTTGTAACTGTGTGTTTGGTTTCTTTTTCCTAGGTGCAATACTTCACATTTATCCCAGTTGAATTTCATTCTGTTATTTTCAGCCCAGTGCTCCAGCCTATCTAGATCATTTTGAATTTTATTTCTGTCTTCCAGGGTATTAGCTATTCCACCCAAATTTGTGTCCTCTACAAATTTAATTACCATTCTCGTTATCCCCTGATCCAGATCATTAATAAAAATATTGAATAGGAGTGGGCCGTGGACCCAGCTCTGGGGTACCCCATTTGTTACCTCCTCCCAGTTTGAGAAGGACCCATTAATCATCACCCTCTGAGTAGGATTCTGTAGCCAATCATGTATCCACCTGACAGCTGTTGTATCCAGTCCACACCTACTTAACTTGCTAATCGGGATATCAAAAGCTTCACTGAAGTCAAGATATAATATATCTACAGAATTCCCTCTATCAGGGAGGTTACCTGATCAAAAATGTGATCAGATTAATCTGGCAGGATTTGTTCTTGACAAATCCATGTTGACTTCTAGTTATTACTGCTTTGTTTTCTAGTTCCTTGCATAGTGACTGCTTTATAATCTGTTCCAGAATTTTCCCTGAGATTGAGGTCAGGCTGAGTGGCCCGTAGTTCCTAGGTTCCTCCCTTTTGCCTTTTAATATAATTTAATCTGAATTTCTGCACTGAGCAGGTGGCTTGACTGGATGGCTTTATAAGCACCTTCCAACTGCATTGTTTTATGAGTTGATGATTCTTTAATTCAGAAGGGATATCTCTTGTGCCAATCTAACTGAACTGCTATTAAGCATGTTTATATTTTTGTCAGCATTTTGCTAATTTTAGAGGATCCCCCTCTCCCCCCCCCCCACGTTTTATGTGAAACAGACTGCAATTCTATATAGTGGCAGGAAATAAAATAGAAATTAAATAATAATCTTAAAATAAATGAACAGCAAGTCTTATGCCAATGTCTGTCTTCCATTTTAAAATCTATAGCTGACAATTGCTTTTTACATTTACAGCTTCGTCTCAGCTCTTAATTGGCTTGGTGACTTTCAGCAAGACCCAAACTTTCTGTCCAAATCTGTTTTTAAATCATGCTCACAGTAGGAGCACTTGCAAGATTATTGTGAGGGTTTTTTTTAAAGCATTACCAGAAGAATGTTGCAGCAACAATTCAAATTATGTGACTCATTAACAAGATAACAAAGTTTTCAATATTTGCTTTACTAAACATGGGGCAATTATTTAATGAAGATCCAGTAACTTTGGATTGCTGTAGCATTGAGCAGTTACTAGGGAGGTGGGTGGTTAATTAAGCATCAATTCACAGTATGTACTTAGCAACTGAGCCTGGGGGAAGGAAGGATTTTGGGAAGCACCCTCACTGGATGAAGAAAGGCTGAAGAACACAGACCATATCATGTCTCTGTATAAACTACATAGACACACTTTCAGATGCTGTGATTTCTCTGATAAACTCAATCAATCTGGTGTCCAATAACACTGACTTATTTAGTAATTCTCACCTAGCATGACAGAGAAAGTATGTGCTATCTCTCTCAGAGCTCTTAAAATTGTGAGAGGGACTGTCTCAATGATTTTATTATTAAATGGAGTTTATCTTACTGTTGTTAATATTCCAGTTTAGATTTATGCCATGTTTGTAGAAAAAAAAAGACTTTCATTTAAATTTACATTTAAACTTTTACTCATTTAAAATAAACTTATATTTAATTGTCATAAAGATAATTTTATATATATTGTCCAAAAAGATCAAGGCTGTAAAAAAAAGGGAGAGGGCAACAAGAACACCTTAGCTTAAAATGGGAAAAGCAAGTCAGGGCTTGTCTACATGGTGTTTTTGGAGTGGGCTAAACAGTGTTGCTAGGAGGTCTGGTATGCTATTTGGTGTGATCTTCACATACACATGCCATACAATCACCCCTATTTGGTCTGCACCAGCCTACTGTCAATTTGCAAACATCATGAAGTGTCTTGAACAGAGAGCCAATTCAAGATATTGGCAAATTAAACACTTCCTCTGTTCCACAAAGGGGCAGAGGAATTTTTTTTCAGATCTGTGGATGGGTACCATTTCAGTAATAATGTAACAGAACACATTGGTCTCCAAAACATCTCTATAAACCAGAGGATATAGGAGCAAATTTGCTATGAAGCACACACCCATGCAATGACACCAGTGAATGGGAATTATCTATACCTGTACTACAGAGGAATAAAGACTTGTATGGGCCATATCAGGGAATGTGAAGGATCCTACAGCCTCCTCCTTCATGGTATACCCCCAGTGTGATCTCAGAATGCTGTGCTGACCACAAAACACAACACCATTAGTCAGACAAAACAGCAAAACTATCTTCCCCCATACTGGAATGCCTTTGCTTGAGGACTGTGTGTTTGGCTTGTGGAAAGGGCCAGCTAGAGCATCCTTTGCTCCTTCAACCGCTCTTCCTAAGAATTCAACATTAGGTATTGTTAAAGAAACACCAAGAGAGAGAGAGAGAGATTCTTTATTTGCTTTAGCCATATGCCTTTGCAAGTAGTGCATAAAATGCTACTACAGTGGAACCTCGACTTACGAACGTCCCTACTTGCGAATGATTCAAGTTATGAACAGCTCCGTTCACAAAAAGTTGCTTCAACTTGCGAACGGAGCTTCAACTGATGAACCATAAAAAGAAAAAGAAAAAAGAAAAAAACCCTTTCCTGTCCTTTTTTTTTTTTTTTTTTTTTTTTACCTAAGTTCATCTTAGGTCAAATGAAGAAGAAAAATTCACCCCCTAATGGTAGAGTACAGATTAACCAGCTTTTCATTAGTTCCTATGGGAACTAATGCCTCTACCTATGAACAGCGCCTTGACATATGAACGGAAAACAGCAGGTATGGATTAAATGGTTTTCAATGCATTCCTATGGAAAAGTTTGCCTCAACTTATGAACTTTTTGATGTGTGAACATCATTCCAATATGGATTAAGTTTGTAAATTGAGGTACCACTGTACAATATAAAACCAATATAATAAAAATCAGGAATTTAAGTACATGATGAGTCAAATAAACATACATACAGAGAAAAATTAAATGAATAAGTCTCCAAGGAATTTAATCTTCATAACCTATAAAGCCTTCAAGAATTTATGACCTTGATATTTGGTGGACCATCTCTTCCCCCCCCCCAAAAAAAAACCCCTACCCATCCCACATGCTCTTCGCAGTCCTTGATGTTAAGAACTGTAATACTGAAGGAGGACAACAAAGCCAACACTAGGAATTACTTCACCAAACGCTTTGTAACTCCTCATTGGGTAAAATCATGTCAGTACAGTACTGCTGATGCACCTGAAATAATTAACTGAAAATAATGTAAAGCTTCCTATTCTTCCCCCTTCAGGTTTCAAGGTTCAGTAGGGCTCCCTTTTGCCCTAAGGAAGCAACCTATAGGGAACAACCTTCTATAAAGAAACGGTCATTAACAACTGTAAAAGGCCAGTCTACTCAATATAATTAACATTCATGCTATTCTAACATTGTTATTAATGACAGATGCTCTTACATCCTTTACAACACAAGCTTCAATGGAATACACCTGTATCTCCAAGAGGCTATCACCCCACTGTTAAATATCCATTGACTTTCTTGCCAACCAACCAACCATGATCTCCGTATTTTGATGCCATATATAAATAGTTGCCATGTTATATCTCTCTCTTGTTATGTCTGAGGAAGTGGACTTGTCCACAGAAGCTCCCATGAAAATATAACAGTTAGTCTTCAAGGTGGCACTATGATTTTTTCCTTCTTTAATTTGTTCTCTTATTTTAATTTTTCTAAATTTTGTTATCACCTATGATGCTTCTTATAATATACCTTTTGCTGAAAAGAAAAGAAAGCAAAACTGCAAATGTTAAAGAAAATATTTAGTGTTACACTGCAGCCTATCATTAAAATAAAACACCATGCCTGTACAGGACCCAATATTTTGCAGATCTGCCAGAGGATGGCCTGTTAGAAGGCCATCCATCTCGCCAACTATGGGATCCTTCGGGAGCTCTGAGGAGATTAAAGAGAAATAATGAAGGTATAATCGTGGGTTAGTTGGGAATAGCTGTTACTCCTCCTCAACATATGGAGAAGTATGTCAGTCAGATGGTGCACACTGGAAGGTATAATACCTAAGGGGTTTGAGCGGCTGATGCTTCCTTATCTATTCCTTTTGCTTTCAAATTTCCTCTTTCATGTTATTTTTCCAGTAGACTAGAACTATAGGTAGTCCGTATGGCTTTCACATAATATTTCTTTCCCAGGGTGGGAGCTAATGATATACATCTGTCTGAGCTTTAATCGGCACATAGAACAACAGATTGTTTCTGTTCTTATAGGGGCCTTATTGGTGAACCATACCTGCAGAGAAAAACAGCTGAAAAGAACATCCATCAAAAGGCGTTTCTAATGGCATTATGTTATCCTGAGTGATTCGTAAACACCGATTTAGAATGGAAGCACGGGATGGGATCTTGTTCATGTCTTCCTACTCCTACTGTTTCAGGAATTATTCATGTATTTTATTTTATTTAAACAGATTGATCTGACTCCCTTCATTCATCCTTGCAATGCCCGTTCTTGTGGCTAACAAAAAAAGAGAGCTGCCACCAACACTAGCCCTACCTGGAGTAGACCCTTTGGAATGAATGGGACTTAAGTTACAACTGAGTGTTTCATGTACTATAGTCCCATTAAATCAATCCAAACACAAAGCTCAAAAAACCCATTCATAAAAAACTAGCAATATATTTTTAAAAAGGAAAGCAAGAAACGGAAGCAAGGTATAGGACACCCGAAAGCAAAGTTCAGAAAAAACTTATGTATTGAGTTGGAAGGGTTGTACCCTAATGTGTGTGTGTATGGGGGGGGGGGTACCTCTTCTATTCTAGTAATGAACCATCTAAGCCATGGTCTTCTAAAATCTCATCAACTCACAGGTGAAGTGCCTGTGGGGAATTGAATAAAAGTAGATGAATTAGTTTGGGGGTTCCCAAACTTTTGTGACTCGCTGACCCATGAGCTGCAGCAATGGCAGCAGAGCAGGAGGAGCGGTGAGGGTTGTGGGGCAGAGCAGGAAGCAAAGAAGCCTGAAGGAGCCAGAATTGGAGCCAGAAGAGGAGGGGCAGCAGCAGCAGGAGCACTGGCAGGGTGAAGAAAAAGAGAACATTCTGTTGTGCTGCTAGCTGGGTTTAGTGGCATCCTCATGCGCTGTGGAGTGCTGCAGAGGTTGCAGTGTGCCATGGCACATACATTGGGAAGCCCTGGACTAGTTTGTGGGATGACAAAAAAAAAAAGAAAGGGTAAGGTCAAGAGCAGGAAACTTGTTGTGGTTTAGTTTAGTTTCGTTTTGTTTAGTCGTTTAGTCGTGTCTGACTCTTCGTGACCCCATGGACGAGAGCATGCCAGGCCCTCCTATCTTCCACTGCTTCCAGTAGTTGTGTCAATTTCATGTTGGTTGCTTTGCAGACACTGTCCAGCCACCTCATCCTCAGCCGTCCCCTTCTCCTCTTGCCGTACACTTTCCTAACATCAAGGTTTTTTCCAAGGAGTCTTTTCTTCTCATGAGATGGCCAAAGTACTGGAGCCTCAGCTTCAGGATCTGTCCTTCCAGGGAGCACTCAGGGTTAATTTCCTTTAGAATTGATAGGTTTGTTCTCCTTGCAGTCCAGGGGACTCTCAAGAGCCTCCTCCAGTGGTTTACTGTAGGATAAATAATACCTATGGGCATAGCTATAATCCTAGTATCGTGGATACACTGGCCAAGCCACCTGTGAAAAACCTCTGAGCGTGTTTTGTTAAAAACTGCATGTCATTCCTCATCCCCTTTTCTTATTCAGGAAAGTCAAGGGTCGTCAGCTTATGTTTGCAGGTTCAAGTTGAACTTTCCAGAATGTGTGAGCCAAGAGTGGAAAAGGGAAGCCTCCCTCCACTGATTTCAAATAGGGAGTAGGGCCGTCCAGGTCCAGGTTCATGGGCTAGATTCGGACTGTCCGTGACCTGGATGAGAGCTTTGGGCTGAAGATGCCTCCCTTCAAGCACCAGCATGCTCACCGGATTACAGTGGATGAATTCTGATTTTGAATGTTAGACAAGTTTGGGCCTGGTTGTAACCTGGATGGGAGACCACCAGGGAATTCTAGGCAGGGTTAGGAATGAATTTGGAGATCTGGTGCTACTCCGTACTGGTTCAAGAAGATTCTGTGCTCCATTCCAGCTAGTCACGACACCACATTCACCTGGGTGGAGTGGAGGGGTTCTCCTCTCAATTGCAATAAGCAAGCAGGCTTACAGTATGTGTGATGAAAACAGTCCTTCATTTATCCTGGGCTCAAAGCACTAATGGCATAGCAAAAATTGCTCCATCAGTGATGTATGAAGACCTGACATTGTTTTACATTGTAATGTGAGATAATATAAAATAATTTGTAATATACATTGATTAGTTTTAATACAGAGGTCTGCAAAATACAATTACTACAATATGTATGTTTCATACACAAAACAAACAGAATAGTTCTTAATAGAGTGAAGTAATTTACAAATATTAATTATGCCAATGGATCTATGTGGACAGAGCCAAGAAAAGTTAGTTTTTGGTCTCCCACTTCTAGAATATCCCAGCAAGCATAGCCGTCTTTGCTTTCTTACTGCAAAGTCTAATATTTTCTTTCTAGTAGAAGTCTTTCCAAAGGAAGAAATTTTAAAAGTCTGGTTACTTTTTAAAAATGTTTGGTTTACTCCTCTTTCACTGAGAGTTTCCACTATTAAGATGACCATGATTTTACTAGTGGTGATGATGATGACAGTGATACTGCTGCAAGAATCTTCTTTTACTGATGAGAACATGGCTGAAAAATTCTCCTTCCAGCAGCTAACAGCTACTCAAATACAAGGCTGGCCCAAGCAGTTTGAAGCAGAACATCAAATGGCACCCATTCCATGCAAGTCAGGGTACATTAGACTCAAAGTCAAAACATCTGAAGACCCGAAAGCTTCCCACCTGGCTATACATGTCTTCTTGGCATGATAAGACTCTCTATGCATAAATACGTATCAGGGACAAGTCCCAAGTCTGAGTCTTTGGTACCAAGCCCCAAGTCTGAGTCCCTAATAAAAACAAGCTTTTTTTCCACAGAAAATATGGAGAGGTTGGTGGGTTATGAATCGTGAGTCGAGTCCTGGTCATGGGGGGGGGGGACAAGTCGAGTCCGACTCAAGTCACTGGTGTGATTTAAGCCCAACCTGACAGTGAGTCCCGAGACTTCCCATCCCTGGTACACATAGGAATGCTGTCTAAACCTGATAGTGTTGGCCATCATTTTAGCATTACTCCCAATCCAGTGCTGGAACCTGTGTGTGCAGCCTCCATGGAAACTTGACACATGCAAATGATACATGCAGAAAAAGCAGCTTTGCACATCAGTCAGGGTAGTTGGCTGTTCAATGCACAAGGAGGGCCACAAATCAGATGCTCCAAGAGCAAAATACACAATCAGTAGTGACAACATGCAGAAGCCCAAAGAGGGAGACATTTTGTAGGGAGGGAGAGGTGATGTCCTGCATTACATGTACATGTGCATGCACATACGTATGCATACACATCAAGAACATCAAACAAAAGAAGAAAATGGTGCCTGGATTTGGGCAAAGTGTTAGGGTGGAGGGGAGATCATGGAACCTATTGGCAGGAATGCATGAAGACCATGCCTGCCAAGGTAGCTTTTCACATCCAGAGTTTGTAATGCTGCTGCCACCAACTGAACTGTAATGCAGAACCTCTCCTGGACAAAATGCAAAACAAAATGTATGATGTCATACATGGTGCTCTGAACTTCCCATTCCCCAGCAGTGGTGGTCAACGAAGTGGGGCATAGATCAGGAAATATGTGGTATGATAATACGGCCTATAATTAATTTCTTTTATGGCGCCTTATCGGGGAGACACTAGAAGAGTAATAGGCCTCTTCCAGATGTTGTTGGACTACAGCTACCATCTGCCAGGAATATTGGCAAGTCTTTGGGTCCAAGTCTCAAGTCTGAGTCTTTGATACCAAGTACCCAGACCCAAGTCTGAGTTCCTATTTTAAACCGGTTCTCCCAGAAAAAAAAAAACGAGAGGGTGGGTAGGTTCGAAGTCACAAGTTGAGTACAAGTCATTGAGGAGGTGGGAAGGTGAGTCAAGCCACTGGTGCAACTTAAGTCCAATTTGATAGCTAGTCCAGCAAATGGAATCCCCATCCCTGCCATCAGTCCTAGCCAACAAAGCCAATCGTGAGGGATGATAGGAGGGAAAGTCTAACATTTGGGGCCACTCATTGCTCACTCCTGCAATGCAAGAGGTGAGTTTGTTAGCTGCATTGTTTATCAGTTTCTTCCTCTGGTTTACATTATGCTTTCTCCTAAAAATCATGCTCACAGTGGACAGCAATGAGATACAATTTTAATTAAAATATACTAATGTATAAAATAAGTAAGCACACCATTAGGAAAGTAATAACAGCACTCATGAGATTAAAACTTCCTTCAGCCAATGCCTAAATTCACCAGTGTATACATCCATGCCCTTAAAAGCTTCCTCAATAAAGTATTTCAATCGCATTCTGCTGAATGAACAGGCAACTTAGATCAAAATCTCAGCTGCTACACGTAGAAAGGGGTGAGGAGAACACTTGGAGAACTTTAGAAAACCTAACAAAGCAAAAAAGTACAAATAACAATTTAAAAATTAAAAAAATAAGAATACCAGTGTGGAATGGCATTAAAAGAGACATTAATTAATAGAGAAGAACCAAGTCTCTAGAAATTATTCTCATTCTTAATTCAGGGGAAGAAAATTTTATAAAAGTTGTTTTTAATGAGACTTTTCTTCATATATTATCAGGCTGCAACTGTGAACTTTTCCATGGAATGACTTTACAAACCGATCAGCACTGTGTCACTGCCTCCAGACAAAGTTCTTTTAATGATGTCCAAACTACTTAACTATTAAAATGAAATTGTGAGCCCAGGCAGTAGGAAGCAGATTGCACAAGCTGAAGCTCAAAGAAAAGAGCATCCTATTAGCCTGCGTGTGCTTACTGGAGGTTTGTTGTAAAACAGAAGACTAAAGTTAGCTCTGAATTGAGCATGCATGCAGTTGTTTGGAACTCAAACCTAGGACATGGTATAAAGTCGGATCAGGTGCAACTGACAGAAGCCATTACAGTTAGATTTTTTTTTCCAAAAGTAATTTACAAACATATTCATTTCTAATTGTACCTGCTACGATTCCAGTTACTTTTTAAAACAAAACAAAAAATCAAAATAGCATGAGTCACTACTCACCTGTAGTACAAAAAACATTTTCCTCCCATCTTCCTTGTCATATTCTCAATGTAATATCAGCGCAAGACACAGCAGGAGCTAGCACTTGAATCATGTTATATATTCCTCTGCTACTATTGTGTGAGACCACTGCCCTTAACTGTAACAGTAACTAAAACAGTTACTGTTTTACATTCAGCTATTCTAAAAGTAACTAAAAAGTAACTAAAGCAACTGTAACTGGATGTTACAGTTCAAAAGGAGTTAACATATCCCTCAGGCAGTTAAAATCAGAGTGGAATTTAGTTACACCATTGTTTCTAGGAACAGGAAAAATTCTTAAGTACCTACTTGTTTGTTTTAGTAGTTCCTTCCAAGTAATATTAATCCACCACTTGTTGTTCCACTTCACTCTTCTTCATGTGTTCAGTGCCTGACACACTTAGTATTGTGTGAGAAGTGTTTTAGAATCCTGGTTGTCACAATCAGCCTCCCCACTGGAGACTGTCCTCTACAAGGCATGGATTGTGCTGCACCCAGGCAATATGGGCATGGCAAAGGCAGCTGACCATCAAATGGTAGCCCGACACTCTTCCTCAAGGGATTTTAGCTTTGTGATGGATTTGTTGCCCAAAGAAAGGTGCAGGAAATTATAGTAGTGTCACCTATGACAAGATGAGAGGTTTGAAAAGTTACTGTTTTGGGATATGCCTCTCAGAATCCCTCGCTCAGCCTGGCTAATGGGCAATTTCTTAAGATTCAAGGAATTGCACTCGAAAACATCTGATTTCAGACTCTGGACTTTACGTATAGAATGAGCTCAGATTGAGATGTGATATGTTTCTCAGTATTGCTGTTTGTGCACTGATCGTGTTAATGGCAGAGATTAGTAATTTCTTATGTTTATTTGGTTCATGTTGGAGATAATATACCTCCCTTACAAAGCAGTTTTAATTCCTCTTCACTGTTGGTTTTGGGAATGAGTCCTCTGCGTACAGAAACACAAGTGCATATTTGCACAATATACAAGCCCAGAAGTTATTTTGCAGATTCAACATTTATTGAAATTCAAATGTAAATAAATGCAAAGTGTTCAAAAGTCTTACAGACACTTTGGGAGAAGTTACGTATAATTTACAGGATTCATTTTTTGCTCAGTATGTGAGGGGAATTATATACCAAACAGCCTATTATTGCTTTGAGAAATAACTTGCTTAATTCTCCACAGATTGTGAGGAGGATTTACCTCTATGCCTGGTTTTAATATTTAAAACATACAGAGCAAAATATTGTGGGTTTTCTTGTAATAAAACAGTGGTCTCCCATATCATTCAAAAATGATGCAATTCAAAATAAAAAAAGCTAAGCTGTCAGTATTGAAAGGAACTGGCAGTGGTGGGTAGTGGGTTGAGGAGATATTGGTGCTGGGTGGATATAGGTGCTGGGTGGCAAGGCTTTCGCTCTCCCTTTCCAGACTCACAAATGTGCACAGCAACTGTATTCACCATGACAATATTTGATTAAAACACCATTTCATATATTAGAAAGCAATGCACACTCAGTTCCATTCAGAGCATGTTCCTCACACATTGACACCAGGATCCAGTTTCTGCTGGTCCTTTCACATACTCAGTAACAAACATCTGAATGGCACGAGCTTCTGTAGTAGGCTTATGAACTGTAAGAGCTCCCACTGTAACTGCGACACTGAGTACAAACATCAGAAGACCTTCCACTGTAGAAAAATAAAGATCACAGAAGAGACATCAGTGTGCCGAAACTGTATTTCGTACAGTAGAAATGTTCCTATTGGCCCGTGCAGAAGGATAATTTTAAAAACACCCAAGAGATCTTGGCAGGGATGGAGTATCTTAATTGGATATACCTGATAGCGTTTTATTCACTTCTTGGCAGCAGAAACCAAACCCAAAACCTTGGGGAAAGGCCAAGCTCTCCACTTTCAACTCCAAGAAAGAAAGAACTACTTTAGCACTTCAGAACTCATTTTTCCTCATTCTTTGCACCAAACCTGACAGTTCTGTTCTATCATTTTAGGTGTGCTGTGTGGGTGTGTTGATGTTTTTTTTTCTTTTCTCTTAGAGAAATGTCTGTTTAAGCAGTAAAAATAACCTCCCTTTGTCACTTATGCCACTTTCCCAATATTTTGCAGTTCTATGGAGATATTTTTTTAAAAGGCATCCTGGTGCTGAGATTAAATTATTCATTAACCCTCATTATTTATTCAGAGGCTCCTGGGTTTATCTTGCTTTACTAAAGGTATCTACTTTCTGTTGTCAATAAAGAAAATGAGCCCTGACTGCTTGGAAAGCTCGCAAACCTGGTGGGTAGCCGATAGCGGTCTGTCCTCTTAATCCCATTTTCTCACTGCTATTTTGCTAGTCACCTTAAAGCTGGCCACATGTATCGGTGTCTGTGGTGTTATGCTGAGGTAACAGAACTTTGGCTGCACATAGTTCACATCAAAGGGACTAAACTGGCTGAAATCCAACTATTGTGTTTCATAGAGAGCTTGTATGTATGGACTGTTCAAGTTAGTAACAGAAATTAATGACTCTTGCTGAACCCCTGTAAGGGGGGGCCCTTTGGCCAGTTACCTCACAGGTCACATGAATCTCAGAGTCTACACAGACATTAAGTGGAACGAATAGTTCCTCCAACTAATATGATCACCACAGACAACTGAATTTCTTCAGAGATACACACTTCAGCAATTGGACTTCTAAACTAAGCCTGTCTCTGCCTACCAATGACCAAGCAGATGGTAAAGCATGCTAAGTGCGAGATGTGGAGGTGAAGAAAAGTGTGTGCTTCGGTAAACAAAGGTCCATCACCAAATTAGATAGCACCCCTTCTAAAAACGTGCTAAGCATATTGTGGGTTCTCCATGAGAGACAAGCACTGAAGAATGAGGGCAGCAGCAGTGAATAATAGAGATAGGAAACACATGATGGTATAAGTGCAGTCAGAGTCTGTGGGTGGTTGGGGTCTCACTCTTCTCCTCTGCCAAAAAGCATAGACATAGACAGTGAAATGGTATTCTGCATAATATTGCTTTGAAAAGTGACGAATGATGCAGCAAAATCCCAAGATTTGGCTGGTTATTTAACAGCTGAACTTGGGACTTCCTCATCTGTAAACCCCTTGCTTATATATGACTCTCTCCATTTTCACTTCCATGTTTCTTTCCTCTGTCAGCCTCCACCACATGGCCCGCTCTTTCCCTCATCTGGAGCACTGTTTGATGCAGTTATGGTTGGCAATATATGCAAAAAAATACTCAATTTCCAAGGAGTTTCATTTTCCCCACGCGAAGTCTGTTGTGCATCACTTTTGTTCCTGCTTCATAGAGGCAAGTGCTTCACAGGGAGAAAGGATCTGACAGGGAGAAAAAAGCTGAATTTTACCCAGGACCCACCTCCTAAACCATGAATGTGGCCATTGTTAACCCAGCTGAGAGCCAAACGAGTATAAAGATTCTTTAAAGACTTAACACTCATGCCAAAATACACTGTATAAGCAGGTTGCTGTATATTACCCACAATCAAGTACTTTAATCGGTCACTCCAAACCTAAGGACAGACACCTGTGGAACACTCCCTTCAGGTCAAATGTTGCCAGTGGTTTTCTGTACGATTTCCCTTCATTCAGCCTTTAGTGGCTCTTCCCCTACCCACCTGGCAGTGGGGCTAATAGCCACCTATCATGGCTATTAGCCTACATGTCTCATTGGCTGTTCTGTTACGCACCACACATGCATCCTGCCCAGTGGCTGAGGCTTCCCCTGTTTGTTGCTGTTGTTGCTATTTCTATGCCATCCTTTTCCTGGTATAAAGATCTGGAAAGGTTTACAAATAGGTAAAAGAAGTACAATTAAAACAGCATTATAACATCACAAAAGCTAAATATATAATATTTTAAAACAGCAGATAAAAACAAGTGTAAAACAGTTAGAAAAACAGAAACTCACACCCAAAAAGTGAAAAACATACAGCATCCTATGGTATTACTAAATAGTGTAGTTCGTAAAAGCCTACCTTAAAAAAGAAAAGTATTTGCCTGTAGTTGGAAAGACAGCAGGGAGGGATCCAATGTGGCCTCCCAAGGGAGGGCATTTCAAAACATGGGAGCAGCTCATGTTTACCTTCAGTAAACATGTCTGTAAAGGTAGTGTGACAAGCCAAAGGGTCTCACATTCCCACAAATTCTTAAAGCTCATGCAGGGTTATTCCCCCTTCATTCCTCTTATTGTTTGCCTGCTGGAAGCTGCCTGTGCATATCAATGCAATGCAGGTGAATCCTCTACAGGAGAGATAACATTTTCTGCAGAAATGCATAGGCTTAAAGAATTTTCCCAGATGAATCCTACACATGAAACGTGCCATTCTGTATAGGAATTCAGTTTGGCTAGCTCAGCATTTCTTTCAGGAAAAATGTTCACAAACTTCCAAAACATATTGCAGAATTTCCTCACAGATTTCTTGGGCAGGGTGTGTGAGAAAGTTGTTGGTGGAATCTCATACAGTGAAATCCCACTGTGAGGAGAAGCAAGGATTTCCCCCTCCCTACTTTAGTCCCTTGATGGGTCTTCTTGGCTGGGCTTAGTCCACTGTTCAGTGGAGGGATGCTACTGGTGTTTGTGGAAGGATACTGCCTTTTTATAACCTTAATATTTATTTATTTATTTATTTATTTATTTACTTATTTATTCATTTAACTTATATGCCGCCCACTCTACCCAAAGGTCTCTGGGAGGCTTACAACAATTAAAATACAATTAGAGTAAATAGAATGACTTAAAATCTTGATATGGCAATAAGTATAGATTGGATATTAGTATGTTATCGTCTCCCCTCTCCCTCATAAATTCCAATTCCCTTTTTCCTTTTGTCACCCCTCATGTTAAAAAAAATCTTGGAAAAAAACAATTAAAATACAATTAAAATACATATGAAAATGAGGAAATGAAAGACATTCTCTCTCTCTCTCTCTCTCTCTCTCACACACACACACACACACACACACACACACACACACACACACACACACACAAGTGTTGCAATACTGAGCAGTCAAATTTTATTCCACACATTTACTTGTGGTTCAGAAAGACTCCCATGAGAGACATGTTTGTTATGAAATATCCCCCCCTCTCCTTCCTTCCTCCCCAACCCCTGCACAACATTTTGTAAAAATAAGTACAAATCCACATAAGATTTCTTGAGGAGTCAGTTCAGAAATATGAGCTCATAATACATTTCACCTCCACAAGGTTATTTTCTTATGGACAGTGCTAATTTTTGATGCCAAGATTTAGTTTCTACCCTCCTTCCCACAGCCATTGTGGGAAATATTTCAAACAAAAGGTGTGGGACCAAAGGCTTAGAAGGAATCACATGAAGAGGAAAGTTATGAAAGTTATGAAGCTATTCAATGCTTTTTTTTTTCTATCTAAGATATATTTGCTGGTGTTATTTGCAGGAATGCTACAGAGTCAAATGACTTCTGATCCAAATGAGGCTGATTCAGAGAGATTTGGGAAATGTGTGTATCTCAGGAGGGTTCCTCCAAAGAACTGAATCCAAATCTGAACACCCCTGAAGCTTTGTTACCAATCTGAATTCAGAGGGACCCAAAGTCACAGTGTGTCTCATAAAACCGATTCATGGCTTTCCAAGTTCCTCACATATCAACAGAATAAGAAGGGGGAAGAGGGGGGGGCAAAACATTTTTACTGGAAATTCTAATAAAAATTAATGGTTTTATCAGAGATCTCCAATCCCAGTGTACAGATATGTAGAAGTCATATATCAAAAGACTGATCCATTCAATGATTGTTCATTTGTTTGCTTGCTTGTGTTTTAAATATCCCTCCTAAAAGTCAGGATGTTAAAATATGTATGCATGAGTGTGTGCATTGGGTATTTTATTGAAAAATGCTGAATCTTTAGATTCTTCTGCCACGCTATGTTCCACTTCCATCCTCTTTGGCCCCAGAGCAGATCAACACTACAACAAATCTTTTGTATCCCATTCAGCATTTACAGTATAGGTTAAAAAGATGGTTAGTGATTTAAATTGAGGAAACAGGAAATTTAAAGTAAAACAATAAAAATGGATTGTTGGTGCCAAAGGACAGCTGAACACCACAATAAAGCCCAAGCTCTATTGTGAAATTTTCAACTACTGAAGTACTAGAGAAGACCCAGATTGAGGTCACTGCGTAGTACTTATATCCTCTAGCAGACCCTCCTAGCAGCCATTTTGCAGAGCTATAGAACAAAGAGAAAGAGATGAGTTGGTGTTTGAAGAGCCTTCTTGTATTATTGAATATTCATCTTTTTTTGGTTCTCTTACTTCAGTTTACAACATTCTACAGAAATATTGTTATACTATCAATATTGTGTGAACTGGCTGGACAGCTCAGTGAGTCAAGCATCTGGCTATGGAACCAGAGGCTGGGAGCTGAATTCCTCACTATGCATCCCAGAAGATCCATCCTGTGTGGCCTTGGGCAAACTGCACTGCCCCAGGATGCCCTAGGGAATGGCAAATCACTTCTGAGTATTGTCTACCTAGAAAACTATGAGAAGGGTTGCCATAAATCAGAAGTGACTTGACAGCACACAATTATTCTTATAATTAAGATTGTGTATATGTGCAATTGTTGAATGATTATTGCTGTATGAGCTTTGAATAGATAGGTGACATAATGAGGTTGCTTCGTAACATCTCAGTCATAGTTGTTTATGTTCATAAGTACTTTTATTTTTCATATTTATCCAGAAATGCACAGATGACATCACAGGTGATCACCTCTTTTGTAACGTTTCAACAACTACAAAAGTCTTGACTTATGTTCTTTTGTATGTGGCTTCCCTAAGAACTGGCAACCACTCCAACAAATTTCAGCCAGTCTTCCCAAGTAAAAATATTATTGCCTATTCCTTGTTTTCCTTTCTTTGCCACTCTTTTTTTAAGACTCAAAACCATAGCAGAGAAATAAATAAAAGCCTATTAGAAATTTGGTAGACTTACTGTAGAGTGTGATTAGTCAGCCATATTATCTTCTTGTTTAGATCATGCTGAACAAGGTTACTTTGAGGTGCAGTATTCTATTTAGGGTGATCCTTGCTTCCACACAAAAGGATTGACATCCCTTCATCTCAAGGCTCCTATTTGGCTTTTATTTACCTTTAAAGAGAAAGGGGGGAAAAAAAGAACAGAAAGAAGAGAACCAAAATAATCCCCCTCCTTGTCCATTTCTGCCTCCTCCTCCTCTGTGTTTTGCTTAAGCAGCTTCATGATCTTGGGAAATTAAAAGCTTCCTCCATGCCCCTAAATTCATAATGGCCTGCACAGTATGTAGTCAGCAGGAAAAGGAATGAAGTAGCCTGCCCTCAAAGCAGATTAACCCGTGGGACAAATCCCCATCTGAACTTTATCCCATTCCAAAGGGTTAATGTGCTTGCAAGTTTCATCCATAACTTTTGGAGGCAAATTTCATTTAATTTAAGACATCTCTGTAGATATTATCTGTTGCATATGGAATTGCGTGACTCGGTTTACAACAGACAGTGTGTACAGAGATTGCTTAACGTGGGGCAATTTGCCTCCAAATGTTGCACCTTTTGTGTAGCAGTTCAACAGGATTCAGCCAGCTAGAATCCATGAGTCCCATGCTCCACTTGTTCTTTTATGTCTCTTCTTCCCTACCCTCAACTTTTTCATGGTGGTTATTTCCCCTGCTCCACCCCAGTGGATTCTATCATATTCACATGATAGAAATGTAACTTTTGACTACGACTCCCAGAATCCCATAGCTAGCATAGCCAAAGGTTCAATGAGATTTTCAAAGTATTGACTTACAAATCAGCAATTGATTTAGCGTGTCCAGCAACAGAATACTAGCCAATGTGATTAAATGGTTTCCATTAAAATTACTGTTTCATCTGGCTCATCAGAAATAAGCTAAAGATATATAAACAGTGCTAAAATAACAGGTTTTCAAAATAGTATTGCTTATTCTTTGCCTGGTGCTCTGTGAAAGGATTAACACACATAGAGCAAATAAAAGGTGCTGAAAAACATATTATTTGTAAATGTTACTCATGGGTAGTGCTGTTAAAAGCTACATTAAATTTATTATGAAGCTCCTGAGGACAAAGATGAACGCTTGATTTTTTTTTCATTCTTAGTACAGGACCTAAGCGATCACATTCTAAATTAATTCAAGGTAACCTGCATCACCTTCTTTCATCCACGAAACAACAGAATATTTATGTTTATCCCAGAGATAGAAACTTTCTGGGGTGGAGCTACTGAGTTTGATGGTTGTTGCTTGAAAAAGAAAAAAGGGAAAGGGAAAGGGAAAGAAATGTGATGATATTTGGAGGAAATGGATTTTCCTTTCTGACCATATCACCATCTAATAATGCCTAAGAAATAAGATAGTGGGTTGGAAATGAACACTGAAGGACTTTGGATTTCATTTACTGTCACAGAAATGTTGCCTGGTTGAGGCCTAAAATTAATCTACTTTGTCCCTGACAAATCCAGTAAAACTACAGTAGGGCAGATTTTTTTTAAGTGCATACATATTCAGTACCAGATGCAATAAAGTATTAAAAACAATCAGCATGAAGAAGGTTCAGACCCGTACAGATATCTTTGAAACTCAGTTAATCAAGATGTCAAAGGAACTAAAACAGTTTTACAGATTTTTATTGAAAATAAATCACTTTATCATATATTGCAATAATGTATATTATTGTTTCCTCATAGAGTCTGACTATTCATCTGCTTGCACTTTTTTTTTCCAAAGAGTATCTCCTGCCCTCTTTAGTCCACTTTTTATAACTACATTTACAAAGGAAGCTGAATGCAAACATTACTTCTAGTCTGCCTTCCACTTCTGCTCTGTGGGAAGGAGGGAGGGAAGGGGAGAAAAAACATTATTTGCCTTTTTTGTCAACAGTTGACTAGAAATAGACCAGAAAACAATACAATGGTTATATAATAGCATATATTCTCTATATGTATATGTATGCTATAAACCTTTAGAGTGAACCAAGACATTCTGAGATTGCTTTCAGGCTCAAAATGACTTCTCGTTGTTCAAGAAGATGTTTCCATGTAGGAAAATATGAAACCTCCTGCAATTTTATCCTAAAGTAATCAGATACATTGTGTGTTCTAATATACGTAGATGTATATAACTCACAGATATGAGGGGGTTTGTTTCTTGTTTTTTAGAACACTTTTATTCATAGTAACTATTAGGGTATTTCTACACAGAAGGCTTTTCACATCAAAAATTATAAGGCACGAAGTAGCTATTCCAACTTTTCTTAACAGATTCTTCTTGGTAAAGGGGCAGGGGGAAGCAGAAGCAGTGGAAAAGCAAGCGTATGGTAATGTTTGCTAAATAAAACCACTGTACAATAATATTCCACTTAACACTGTCCCGTTAGCACTGTTTCATTATAATATAGTATTCACCACCCACTCATGTGGGAATCAGTCTATTGGTCTTGGGTGGGCGGGTGTGCAAATCGCTTCTCTCTCTCCCCTCAGCCCCCTTTCACACACATTCTCCCAGGTGCAGACACACACAAGATACACACACACACACACAAGTGCACATAAACAGGCAAGCAAGTGAGCCATTTTGGTCAGTAGGGAAGCTCTCCTATGAGGTCACCACCACAGCAAGGGCGCCAAGTGCATGAGGCGACTACAGCAGCTTCTTTCTTCCTCTCTTTCTCTTTCCTCTCCCTTTTTTACTCCCTCTTTCCCACTCACGTACAACACACACTCTCTTTCATGTTTCTTCTGCTTTTTTCCCCTCTTTCCTCCTCTTCCTTATCCTCTTCTAGTGGCAGAGACTTGAAAATGACTTGAACTTTCATTTGTATTTTCACCTCTGCAGTAAAGTATAATGTTATAATACCCCTGTTTACCTCTGTTTCTCTTAGCCCTGCAAATTCTAGGAACATATCCTGAGTGCTAACCAAGATATTGCTCTAATTTTCACAAATGTACACATACTAGTCATCACACATCATCAGTATAAATTGCACATGTAACAGGTGCCTAGTTGGGGAGCAATGTAAGTGGTCCTCCTCAAATGGTTCATTCTGATGCAAGCAGAAAAGCCAACATGAAAAAGAAAGGAAAGCTAGAATCCTCCCTATTATTGTTCTCTGAAGTCAAGACTTCTCTAATTTATTGTGGCCCTATGAAATAATGACCTCCAAATCACCTATGATTAAGAGACTTGCAAACTAAAGGCCATGGCTATTTCACTAAATCAGTTTGTCTCACATATGATCTTCCTCTTTTCCTACTGCCTTCAACTTTTCCTAGCATTACTGTCTTCCAATGAGTCTTATTTTTTCATGGTATGTCCAAAATATATAGCCTCGGAAACATGACCTGAAATTACCAGGGAGTTTAAACTGCCTTATATTGTAAGCCCACATATTCAGAGATTTACCGTATTTTTCCGTGTAGAAGACTATACTTTTGTCTAAAACCTTTAGACTAAAAATTGAGGGTTGTCTTATACACGGAAGTAAGCTGAGGAGAAAACAAAAACAAGTGGAGGGGAAAGCTGTGATCAAAGCAATCCTGCAGCGCTTTGATCCCCTTTCCCCTACACTTGCTAAGACCCACTTAGATTTCTTAATTTTGGGTTAGAAAAGTAGGGCAGCATCTTATACATGGGAGCGTCTTATACACGGAAAAATACGGTATATGAAAAAGACTTGTATTTCTGTCTTCACAAAGGAATTATTATTTGAGGGCTATAGAATGGTGACCTAAATGCAGAATGGAAACTGAGAAGAGGATCCATAATGAGTTTTTATTTACTTAAGGAATCATTATCTCTTCTTCCACCAGGAGGACTAAAACAAAGTACCAGGTGCCTAAGATGGAAACTACAGAGTTAATTCCTTAGTCACATCCTACCATAGGGACCTGAAGGGTAAGTTAGAGTTGCAGTGAAGGAATGGAAGGACTGCTAGCACCATGCATACAATCAGCCAGTGCTTCGTCTTCTGATTTCCCCTAGAGAAGTGGATTTGGAGAGCATTTAAGGCCAGCTATACATCTTTTTATGTCTTCTCTCGCAATCATTATTAAGCATGCCTATGCCTTTGCTTTGTCCTAACTAATCTTGAGATAAGAACGTTCTTTTCTTTTATCTATCACAGAGTTGAGAGTCCCTGTCTTGACCTATTTTTCCCGTTCTTTAAGATGGCAACTGAACTGCTTCCACAAACTGAATCACTGGCATCTCTCCTTGTTGAAGGATTCTAGATGAGTCAGTCACACTGTTTTCCCTTGGGAGCTTCAACTGCAGTCTGCCCCCCTCCTATGTGAGGCATGGCTTAAAAGCCACACTCAGACCTTTAATTAATAACTGGAAAGTGCTTTGAAGATGAAAACAACTATACAATATACATGTTAAGTGGCATTGCTCTTTGCATCACACTTTAATTAATGAGCTACTTGTATCACATAGGAAACAACGTTAAACAATTCCAAGTTATACTCATACTATAGAGGTAACATCCCGTCATTTTTTCCTAGGTGTTATTTCCTCCGCCATTTAAAAACAGATAAAATGAAGCAGCATTATATACCACAAATTAAGCTTAAGGATATTTTATTAGATCAGATTTGTTTCATTTTCAGGATGGGAAGGATGTAAGATTTAAATGATTCAGAAACAGAAAATGAAACTTCATCCATCAAGGCCCAGAGCTTTGAGTGCTTAACATGTCTGAGCTTGAATTCCTGCATATTCACCATATGTCAGAACACATGCTATAATTAGTCCGTTGTTAAGGGGGGAGGAAACATGTATGTGTTTTAGCAATACAATCTTCTCCAGGCTTTATGTCTGAGCAAATAGGCTACACACTAAGGTTTTGTTTACCTGTTGATGATTAGTCACCGAAGTTTGAATTCCTTTGTATTAAACCATGTATTACAGTTGACATAACTTTTATTCTGAGATGCTTATGATTTTAAAAAGATATACGATTAACAGCAAGGCTGTGCTCCAGATTCAGACAAGTTCCAAATTACTAACCAAACTGGCCTGATTTGAAGCAACTGGTGCCCAAAGTGGAATGGCCAAATTTGGTTCTGAAACAGAGGAGAGAAAAGCTGCACATCTGTTTCAGTCAGGAGCGCAAATTACATCAGAGGGAGTACAAATTGCTGCTTATTTGTTCTTATATTTTAAATTGTTTATATTATATGCTGTTAGCCGCCCAGAGCAGTCAGTTGACTAGATGGGCGGGGTATTAATTCAATAAATAAACAAACAAACAAACAAACAAACAAATAAACAAATAAATAAATAAATAAATAAATAAATAAATAAATAAATAAATAGCTTCTTGTTCTCTCTTTCTCAGAAAAAAAAGAAAAAAGGAAGTGCAAACTTGAAAGGTGCTTTGTATGCAGTCCCATGTAGTTAGCTTTCTGAAATTCGGCAAATTTATTCTCCGCTTTATAATATATTCTCAAAATTCATGTACGTCAGTGCAAAACACACAGAGAGATATAGCCATTTTGGTTTTCTAATGCAAGTCAGCAGGAAGCTTTGTAACTGATTTGGATTTGGTGCACAAATGATATTGGATGGGGCACAAGCCACTTTGGGCTGAAACAGGATACACGGCAACATCCTGGATCGGCCTCCAAATCAAAACAGAGGGCCTGTGACAGCCCAAATTGCCAGGTATATCTAACTTGGTTTTATCCTGTTCTTCATGTCCTACTTCATAGGAATAGCTATATGTAATGAATTTGGTGAGCACTGGGGGTGCAGAGGCAGGGCAGAGAGTTTCATTTCATTTTGGAATGAAATGTACCAGACTTCAAAAATTTATCCTGAACACAGATGGAAAGAACTTTCAAAATGCAAATGTGGGATAAAGTAAAGATAACATAGGGATGGTGCTCACAGATTTGATTGGCGTGTTGCAGCTCCTTCCTTGATACATGTGCAGGTCCAATGAAACTTTTTTCCTGATTATAGCCCCAGATCACTTTTGTGCAGCAATGAAATGTGGACTGGAGGAGGCCTGGAGTGATGTGAAGGTTCACATTGACAGTAGGTATTCTGAACCATCTGTCGTAGGTAACTAGGTCAGTGACCCTTGTTTACTTATTTCATTATAAAAAGAAGACATGTGAGAGTGTAAAAGCTGAGATGGAACTGAAACTCTTGTGCACTGTGCACACACATACAGAAAAACAGTTGGATATACTTGACAGCAATAGTTTAGAAATGATGCACAAACATAAAACAAACTTCTACCAAGAGGAGGGATATAAATTGTTGAGTTCCAAAGCATCCCAGAGAGCCAAACTGCTGTATCACAAAATGTTCTGTGAAGACTTCTGTACACTGAAAATTGCAACAGAAATTGTTCATAAATATGTACAGGTCTTTGGGTAAGCAAAATAAATGTCATGCTAATAAATCTATTTCTGCATACATCTGGCTCCTCTACTGGCGTACTTGTTTACTTATCCCTTTTTATTCTGCCTTTCTTCCATGGAATTCTCAGACCCAACATCTGTTTTTGTTGCCACAACATGGCCCTTCAGACCATATGTGCCTTCAGAAGCATGTAGAGGTGCAGGACATGTCTATGGTTGGGAATAGACAGGCTTGCCAAATCTTTCTCCTTTGGCTTCCTCTTTTTTCCACTTGAGTCCATTCTGTGAAAGTTCTATATGGGGAAAATAAAACAACAACTCAGCACTGATTTTTGTGTGCATGTTTTCTAATGAACATGTTAAGAGAAAAATGCCCTCATTTGCTAAAGCTTGTTTGCATGTGTTTTATGAAGTAGATTTTTGCTCATTTTTGTATTTATTATCAAATACATATTTGTATTCTCTTCACAGAAGGCATGGGAGGCTGAAAATGTACCCCTTTCTGACTGTAAAATACATTCATCCTTGTGTTCCATCCAGGAGAAGCAGAACTGGATAAAACCACTTGAGAAACTTGAGAAGAATAGATTGTGTGCACACACCTGTGTCTGTGATGTTTCCGATATTATAAAGCAACAGTGTTGGTGGAGTCTGCTAGGTAGGCAGGCAAATGAATGAATGAATGAATGAATGAATGAATGAATGAATGAATGAATGAATGAATGAATAAATAAATAAATAAATAAATAAATAAATATGTATACCACTCCCAATTAGTGCCAAAGCACTAATCTGGGCAGTTTACAAAATGAAACAAAACAAATTAAAACTAAAACTACTTAAAACCAGCATAGCAACTAACCCATAAAACCAGATGGCCGTAAACCAAGAGAGGAAAAAAAGTGGAAGCCAAAAGGCAGTCAGCTAGGGTTGTTGTTGTGGAAAGCCTCCCTGAAAAGCCACATCTTCAGTTCCCTCCTAGTTAACCACAGGGAGGGGAGCAGGTGAAGCTCCTCTTTCAGAAAGCTGGTCAACAAGGCTAAGGCCACGGCGAAGAAGGCCCTGATTGTAGTAGATGACCTACAGTCCAAGGAAAGATGCTCTGACAAGTCATGTGGCCTCAAACAATGGAGAGGCCAGATGTATCCCGAATAAGTATCAATAATTAGATGAACATAAGAAAGAGGAGCAAGGGTAGGAACATGAGTAACATCCATTTGCCAAAGCTGATTGGCATCCATTCCTCGTGGGTGAACAGCATCAAAAGGAAAGGAAATAGGAGACATGGAACAGGAGGAGCAGGAGGAGACGATGTCTCAAGCTTGAGAAAGCGGAATAGAAAATTGCTTATGGGGTTGCTTAGTACTCTGATGAAAAAGCTGTCAATAGGATTGGAAAAGAGGGGACACAAGGAACGAAGAGCAGAGTCTGCACAATGATTTCCCTCTGAGATAGCATCTTGAAATCCAGTATGAGATTAGATGTGAGCTGCAAAAAAGGGAAAAAAAAGAGGTTGTAATCTGGTAGCAAGGAGGTTTTTTTAAAGCCAAGAACAGGGAAAGTAAAGAAAAGTCAAGAGAAGGAAAAAGATAGGCATGTGACAGATAAGTGAGAAGGTTAAATACATCTTGAGTATCTACAATGAGATGTAAAGGTTGATCTTGAAACATTTGAAAGGCAAGGAAGACAGCAGCCAGTTCTGCATGCTTGGCAGATCTCTGAGTAGAAGTAAAACAGGTTTTCCAAGTTCTAGGAGGTTGCTGAAAGGTAATCATGCCTCTGGTAGGCGCACCATCAGTGTAATAGTGCATCAGGGAGAGGAGTAGCAGAGAAAGGAGAGGAAAAGCGGATTGCTGAATGAATGTTAAGCAAGGGTCTTTAGGTGGATTAAAATGTATGCCGCCAATATAGTCTGCAAAGGAAATTTGATAAATTAGTAATGTAGACATTAAATGATCATGGTCAGCTTTGGAAATAGGCAATTAATAACACAGAAGATCCCAACTTGTGAGTTATTTGGCATGATGGCGCCCTTTGATTACAAGGTCTGTAATCACATTTAGAGTGGAGTAAACATTTCAGGGAGGAGTGTTAGATAAATAAAGCCATTCTGCTACAGAAATGGCCTTGTCAGACTTTGGGCTACACAACAACCCAGTAGGCAATCGGGGAGTGTTCAATATAACCAGCTGCAAGGGACCAAAAGAAGGAAGGTGGTTGACCATGGTATGTCGCAAGGCTGCATTAATTTGATGTATGGCATGTTTCATAGCCTTGATGATGGGTATGGAGTCAGCAGGAGACTGATGTCTCTGGAGTGTGTTAAACAAAGGCTGCAATTCATTATTAGGAAGGTACAAAAATGGATGAGCCCAATTTAAGTGCTGGGGAACTGTTGCAACTGCACTAATGTAAATTGAGATGGAATTTTTAGTTCTGGCAAGAACTGAGAAGATGGAGCTTGCAACAGTTTGTGCCCTAGATAAAGAAACAGATGTGTGGTTTGTACCTTTTCTGGAGCTACGTGAAGGCATTTTTTCTCTAAGCAGTTACCTAGAGAATCATAGACAGTAGTGGGGAGGGATTGTCCAGCCACCAAAATGTTGTCCATGTAATGATATACAAGCAATTCAGGATGTTCCAAGTGAAATTGCTGTAGGGCTAGATCCACAAAATGTTGACATAAAGTCAGGGAATTCAACATTCCATGAGGCAAGACTTTGCACTGATATCTTTGAGTAGATTGGAAATTGTTGTACACAGGGACTGTAAAGGCAAATTTTTCTGTCTTGTGGTGCTAAAGGAACAGTGAAGAAACAGTCCTTGAAACCTACTATCATTAACTCATAGTGTTGGGGTATCAGATTTGGATTAGGTAAACTGCATTGTAAAGGGCCCATAAGTTGAATGTGGTTGTTAACTTCCCAAAGGTTGTGTAGCAAATGCCACTTCCCAGATTTCTTTTTGATGGTGAAAATGGGGGTATTCCTCTGACTGGTGGAATACTCTATATGTCCTTGATCTAATTGCTCCTTAACTAAGGCCTTTACTGTGTGGAGCTTTTCTTTAGACAATGGCCATTGATCAACACAGACAGGTTATCTAGGAAGCCACATTAATGGCGAGACTGTGACAGATTACATACAGGCCTGTATTATAAATTTGTCTGCAATTTTGCATCAGCCTTTTTCAAGAGATCCCAACCCCAGATGGAAAAGGGAATAGGCAGACTGTAAGGAGTGACTGTGATTTGTCCAGGAGAGTCACCTAGACTTTCCAGAACAATGAGCTGAAGGCTTTTCTAGGCTTGCTCATAGCCTCCAACTCCCCAAACATCATACACTGGCTGGGTGGGATTGCTTTCTGGCCAGTCTTTCTTTGCAATAAAGTTAACGTCAGCTCCTGTATCAAGAACAAGCAATCCTATTTTAAGAGGGCATTGGGGCTGCGAGTGCTCAATGGTAGTTAAGGCAGCAACTCGAGTAGAACCAAAATCCCCATTATGAGGGTTGGTAGAAGGACCCATCTGTGTTAATGGAAACAAAAACAATTGAGCAATAGATTCACCTGCAGGAAGGACTTGCGGTATATTAGACCAGATTTGAATAATTAGGTGTCCTTCATAATCCCCATCAATGATGCCTGGTACAACAAATAAACCTTGTGCAGAGATGCTAGAGCGGGGGAGAGTGAGACTCACATTGTCTTTGGGTATTGGTCCATTATATGCTGTTTTGACTTTCTAGACAGCTAGAGGGAATTGATAGTCAACCTCTTTGGCTGTGATCAGATCATGACCACCACTTTTAACAGTAGCAGGTCAGATTTCTTGAAATGGGGTAGTATTCACTGAATTCCCCCCACTTGACCTGGAGCTGGAGGTCCACCCGACTTGGAGTTTCCTAGTGTTGGAAAAGACCGGCATTGATTGGTCCAGTGATAACCTTTCTGACACTGGGGGGCATTTTTTAGAAAGACTTATTATTTTGTGGGGTTGATCTTCATTCCTGTCTGAAGTGCCCTTCCCTGCCATAGGAAAAACATTTACGATCTTGGACAGGGTTCAAGGAGGTAGCCATGGCTGTGGCCAAAAGCTGTGTCTTGTAAGTTTCTGTCCCAATATTCTGACATAATTTTAGCATGGCAGCAATGTTAGTCTCTGGTTTATTGTAAATAGCCTGAAGGGCCATTTTACAATCCATGTTAGCATTTTCAAACACCAGCTGTTTCATCAAAATATCAGCAGCCTCAGTATTCTCCACCTGCCATTCAATCGCTCTTTGCAATTTCTTAATGAAATATTGTCCTCTGTAGGACCCTGACGCAAATTGGCAAAAGACCCTAAAGTCTGGGATTTTTAACCAGGCTGCTTTAACAATTTCACCCACTTGTGCCAATCCCCTGCTAGGGATGATAATCTGCTGTGCTATGATGACAAAGAGCCCATCTCCATTTAGCATTTATGCAGACACCACAATATTGCTAAATAATTTAACAACCAATGCATCCTAGGTGAGTCCATGTGAATAAGTTTAAATGGAGGAGGAAAATGAAAACACATCCTTAAAATGTGCTATGTGAAACTGAAATAACTTTTTTAAAAAAAAACAGTATTTGTCTGAAGTCTAAGAGAACAACGTTTCCTTTATAACTTTCTACTTCGACACTGCAAGCACAACTTTTTCTGTAGCTTTGTAGTTCTGATTTATAGACATAGTAGCTATATGAAAGCACCCTGCTGTTCGATTTGCTTTTTGATTATTGTTAAAGTGTCCATCAGCATAGTTAAGGTGCCAACCAACACCAGCCCTTGAGAGATCCTCAAGATATAAAGAATCAAGATGCCTAAATTGAAATCAAACTCAGCCATGAAGTTCACTAAATAACCTGGGGCCAATCTCATCCTTTTATCCTGACCTGTATCCACTAGCAGAAAAGGTCCTCTCTCCAGTAAAGAGTGGGGGGTATTTGTAGAGTCACCAGCCTCAGCCTCCTCTGGGTGGTTTCCTGCTGTATGGACTTTGAGCTTCCAATGGAACTGGAAAGCCACCATTTTTATAAGCTCCACTGCAATGCCCAGTGCTGACCAATGTATTACAGGGCATGAAAAATAGGGATGGTATTTTTGTGCTTTCACAAGAAAAAAAAGAGGTTGTTTTTTGTTGATTTTGTGTTCTTTCATTGACTCCTGAAAAAGAGCCTCTAAACCACAAATAATCCATAGTGTCAAAAGAGAGGAACATGAACATTTTGTATTCTTTCATGTTTCTTTGCTTGCTCGCCTGTCTTCTACATTTCAGATTACCTGTGAACATTTTCATCATTACTGTTTTGAGGACTGCTGTCATCACCAATCAGAGTTTCCATGAACAGGAATTTAGACGCTACAAAAGGGGTTGGATGGGTTGGAACCCCGTGGGGGTACTCCTTCTTTGTTTCAGTGTCATTCTTTTGGCAATGTGTGCAATTGGCACCCTCCATCTTCTGCTATATCTGCCTCCATCTTGGATCATTTATTTTCTCCCTTGATTTCAGGGAGTTTATATATTTCTGGCCAGGATCCCATGTATACTTCTGCAGGTTGCCTCTCCTTCCAGCAGCCTTCATACACCTTTAAAACCTGGTCCTGACGTCTGGAAAATCCTCTAGTACAGATTGTTAGAACCATGTAAGGTTGCATGGGTAGGGAGAGAGGGAAATCCTACCCCTAGTGCCTTGGGTCCAGAAAAATACACTTAAATATGAACGCACACTCTTGACCACACAAGTACACTACCGGATCTTAACTACTGAGTGAGGGCCTGCATGGACCAATCTTTTTTAAGATGCAGGGTCTCCTGAGAAAAATGATTTCGAGATTGGATATAATTAATTATAATTGGTAATATTTCCTTGCCTAGAAAGACAAAGAAAAAGTGCTATGAGTTAATGGCAGATGTACAGTGTCTCTCCCTAAGGATCTAATACAAGCAGAACAGCAAATCTGCTGCCTTATAGGCTATCTACTCTTGACTCTCACTTCTGATCTGTCTGTATATTTGTAAATAAAGCAAATATTGCAAAATGTACCATATGTCTTCAGTATTCACTCATGCAAACAAAACTGGGGCTGTAATACTATGGCTGTTCAATTTGGCATAAAGATGCATGAGATTGCACAGTAAACTTCTCAGAGCTGCCACTGGAACTTTTTGAAACTTATGAAAGTGAACAGCATGTAACACTGTTATTATGCAGACATAATGAAGAGTGCCCATGATTGTCTTAAACAAAAGTATGCACACTTTAAAGATACCATCTGTTGTGGTTTTGCTTTCAAAATACAGGAATTTATGAGTTCCCCTTGCATTTAAAATATATCAATAAAAGTATGCTTAATACTGGACTAAATTGCATCTTGCTAAACAGGTCTGTGTACAAAATTAGACAAAATCAAAATCAATTCTTTCAAGTTTTCTTCGATCATTCCCATATGTCAGCTTTGTTTCTCAGATTTAATAATAATCTTTATCTGATTTGTATTTAAATTTAAAAAAATCAATTGCAGCTTAAATTTTCACCCAAACAGATCCTCAAAACTGACTAAAGTGCCCCCTCGCGTTACCTGAAATATTTTGTTAATGACTGAAAGAAAGATGAAATATGAACTTAGTTATAGAAAGAAGCAGAAATTGAAATCCACACTTCTTAGATTGTTGGGAGTTTCTTTACTCAACCATCTTGGAAGTAAGACCCACATGCTGAGCTTCAATATATAGATCAGAGGCATCTCTTTTACATTTATAGCCTAAATTGATTTTCTTTTTGTTTAAGAAAGGGTTAAGTCTAAGAAGTAGGAGAAAAAAAGAAATTAACTGAAGTAAGGCCCTTGTGATACAATGACACTTGCTCTATGCTCTTACAGAGAAAAACACGATGATAAAACACCACAAAGAGGAGTGTTATGAATTTTATTAATGACTAGAAGACAGTGTGCAAAACATCAAAGGTCTGTGGGAAAGATTAATGACCCCGTGTGAGACTGTTTAATTACCTCCAGCTAATTAGATTCTTGACCAAATTTTTAATATCTGCATTCCTTCTAAAGCCTAATTGAGATTCCACATTATTTATCAATCTTTCAAAAAGCCCTTAGTTTGCTGGTTTTTAAAGGGGCTTTTTTTTGTTTTGCACTTTGACTCCATTTATGGTCAATTATTAAATAAATAGCAAAGCAACTGTTCACCACAAATTGTATATGTGGAACATTTTATGCCTGTTTATTTTGACTGGGAGACTATCATTGGCAGCATCTCCCCTACATAATGAAGCACTCTGACTAATAAATTGACTTAGTCCACTGTAAACATGCTTGATAATATTTTGGTTATCCATGTTGTGCTCAGGAACTCCTCATGTGGTTTTTGGTAAATTAACCTCTGCTATTGTCAGTTAATCCTTAGCTGAGTTTACCTTGGTCCAATCCCAGAAACAGAATGGGAAATGTTTATCACACAAATGAAAGAAGACAGCCTGAGCCACTTCAATACATTCACTCTGTTTCATTTAAGATTGTTTCAGTAGGGCTAGGACAGCATTCCCTACAAGACAGTCTTTGTAGAAAGCAGTTAATATGAGGAGGAGGATACAATGAACATAACCAACAATTATTTGTTACCTCAGCCAGGGTGATGGCCAACCTTATTTCAATGGTACCAGTAGGGGGAATGAGGTTTGGTGTATCCAATCTGGAGTCTAAACGTTCATTGTGTAATGAACATAAATAGTTCAAGGGTGCCCCCAGAGAGACCAGTAGTAGAACTTTGCATTCTCAGAATATGAAAACTTGCTTACCCAATGTGAATGAATTGGAAAAAGCATATAGTTATTTTCAAGATTTCCACACTGTCTTCTCAGAAATATTCAAGGCAGTTTAGAAGCAAAATGAAAATGTTTGCATTACACAAATTATATACAGGAAGGAAAAAAAGAGATGGTGAGATTCAATGAGTTTGTGCTTTTATTGAGAAGCCAAGAATATGAAGATATCATATGTAAGAGTCACCTCAGAAGTAACTCCTAGTTCCCTTATCTGCCAAAGAACTCACAAATGCCTTTTAAGGGCATAGCTAAACATCACAGGAGAAATGGGGCTGCTGATAAATATGATAATCCTCTGCTGAATTCCTTTTTATAACTTACTCTGTGCCCCAATAACATCTTGTCTACATCTATTTGTCCAGAAACAGCACTGATCTTGAGAAAAATGGGATTTGCAACTGTGGTATCTTCTTATAGTTAGGCTGATATGAACACATTCATATACATAAATATAGTAGTACCACAAGGCTCAAAAAAGGGAGTTCTCCATGCCAATATTTGTATTAATTTAATACAACTGGGTTCTTGACTTTAACCATTCTGTACATAAATAAAAAATCACCCAAATATTCAAGATGGTAAGATTCCATAGCTTTTGCTAGCAGTCTGACATTGCCTATTTGTGGGCGAAAATGTCTATCAAATGTATGTGGATAAGCATAACCAGAGAAAGATCTTCTTCTGATTATGTTTATCAACATACAGTAGTGCTAATGTTTGACAAATGAAGTAATTCATTAATCAAAGGAGAAATGTATGTACATACAAAAAAGTATACCATAACTAGTAACTGTTCTTAATACAGTTTTTCCCAGGCTGCTAATTATGCATCAGCTATATTACTTTTTAGAATGTCCCATTTAGAAAAGAGACCTGTGGCCTCACTCATAATAAACATCCTCTCCTTTCAGAATGAAGCACAATTTCACAATAAGGGTGCTTTCAGACAGAAGGGTTTTTGTTGTTGTTTAGTCATTAAGTCATGTCCGACTCTTCATGACCCCATGAACCAGAGCACGCCAGGCCCTCCTGTCTTTCACTGCCTCCCAGCAGCGCCTGGCAGTACAACTGCATTAAACCAGCTGAGTATGTACGCACATACACCAGTGCTACTAATCCACTTGGCCAGCCTAGTTTATTATGAAAAGGTATGTCTAATGTGTGTGAGTAATGTTAAACTGTGGATGGTATCTTCCCCACTTTCTGATTTAGTGATAGTGGGAAAGCTAACATCTCTAAGCAGAGTAAGAATTAAGTGTTGCTTTGAAAAATTGAATCCACTTGAGGAATACTGTGATTATAGTGCATTCCAAAGTCCAAAACTCCAGAGTAACCCAAGGTTAAGAACCAGTGGTCTAGCATATACTGTATAATTCTGTACCAGACACCACTAGTCATCACTCAACCATAATTCTCAACCCAAGTTTCCCTGATAAGAGGGAATGATTGTTAAAACAATTGTTTAAGTATGTGTACTAAATATGCATCATAGGTATGGCTTTGAAATTGCTGACAGCCTGAACTGCTGACTTGAAATTAGCTACTTGATATTGCCTGCCTGCCTAGAATCATGCACCCTTGGCACATACCCTTGACAGCATATAGTCTTGACACACCCTTGACACATGCCTCATGAATGCAGACAGACCTTGGCAGTGCCAGCCTGCGGTACAGCAGTGAATAAGGGAAGACAGTCCACCTCAGCAAGGTCAAGCTCAGATTGCCAAGCAATATGTGGATCAGTTTTGAAGGGTAGTTTCTGTGGGTCAGCAACTATTTAATCAACCTTCACAGGGTGCCAACTTAACATCTTAGAAACATGTCTTGGAGCAGACCAAAGGGAGCACACCTGCCCAAGACTCCATCCCCAAAGGAATGATAATTCCTCTTTCCACACAGCAGGTTGAAACCAAGATGTGGATGGCTGACTGAGCTGCTGACCACTCCAGAAAGAGGACATGATCCTCTGTTCTCCCTCCTTCTGCTCATGAGGTGCATGTTTTTTCTTAGTATGCAGCTTGGCATTAGACAAACCAAACATTGCATTTACCTGCCTGAATGACTTGTCACCAGATGAGCACCGAGATTTCCAGCTGTGTTTCACTGGCAAGCTTTGATCCAAGTCTTCAGGCAACTGACTTGTCTTTTAGAAGTAACAAAAAAAAAATAATCACCTCAGAAAGCATGCTAATTTTTAAAATGGAAGTATCCCTCCCCCATCTGCTCAAATGGAACAGGTACTAAAGTAGTGCCACCAATACACTTCCTTGTGATGAAAAATTGCCAATAGAAACTGATGGTAGTATGTCATCATCTCCTGCTGTGAGGTCATTTAGAAATGTCTCTCTAGTTTTTGTTTGCTCACATCAGTGTCTCCAAAGAGTAATTTTCTCTCCTGACCTTTGGAGGTCTGGGTAATATGACCCTTGACAGAACCTACAGTAGCCTTTTTATCTTATCTTTGATGACTTTCAAATAGGTACTGTTTAAAGCTGTGTGTTAAAGGAGGGACAAGATTAATTAAAAGCAGAAATATGCAGTTTAACACATCAGTTATAGGTATTCTAATAGATACAAACATCTCCCATTTTTTCTTTTCTGTGGCAACTCTTCCACAGCTTATGAACATGAATTTGACACGAGCTCATGCTTTTCATTGCTCTTATTTACTAAAACAGGTGTGCACAAAGATGGATACTCTGCTATGAACAAATCTAGAGAGACTTCCAAACTGTGCAATCTATATCGGGTTTTGAATAGGAAAGGGACTTAAAATGGCCCTTCTCTCTCTTTCACTTAATGTTCCCTGTACGAGTCTGGGATAAGATTATCTTTTTGGAAATATCTAAACATCTTACAGAACCAGAAACTGTGAATAACTCTTAGGATTAATTTAGTAGTACGGTAATTTATTACAGTCATTTATATTATAGTCTTCTATACAGAGTATACTGAAGGACAACCACAATTAATAAATTGCAATTAGAGCAAAACAATACAATTAACAAATTAACAGCTGTTGAAAACATCAATAAAAGAAGCAATATTTAGTTCAATGTATGCCAGATCAGAAATTTATCCCGTAATAATTTCAAATGTTCTCAATTTGCTTTCAAAGAAAGCAAAATTTCAGAGATTTTTTTATGAGTGAAGTTTAGTATTCCTGTGTTTACCTTATTGATGAGGTGGCTGAAGACAAGTGTGTGTATATATCGTGTCAAGTGTGTGTATATATCTTGTCTTTCACTGTACAATTGTCTCAGACAGCAGACCCTCGCCCTCCTGCGCTTCTCCTATATTCCCAAAAAAACTATTGTGGCCTGAGGCTTTACTCAGGTTAGGAAACATATCCAGGCACAGAAACTGCAGCATTGTTAGAAGTTCCCAGCAAGAAATGAGGCAAGTTTCTTTTCTAACGGAAGCTCTGCCGGAGCTGGGCCTCTCCTAGGTCAGGATGCCTTCTAGCCCAGCCTTTCTCCAAATGAGCACAATTTAAGTCCTGATCTGGCAGGTGAAACTCCCAGAATGGAAAATTCTGGATTTCGAATACAAGAAAGGAAAGGAAAGGGAAAAAAGAAGAAGAATGAGATGTTTAATAGAAAAGGGGAGTAGCATCCTTGCAACTTCTCAGCAAGCTCAAAAGTATAACAAAAGACATTCTAAAGGACCCTTGAAAATGAAGCAAGAAAAAGAGAAGGAAAATAAATTTGGGGACATTAGGAAAGCAAACAAGACACACCACAAGCCACACTTTTCCCCTAGAGCTGGATACAAGGCTGTGTCTCTCAAACCCATTTTGGGATATACATAGAAGGGGCTATATTATCAGTATCTATGGTAGAAGTAGAATGTATGTACAATGATCACTCAGAACCAACATTTGGCATTCCAGAAGAAGGTGCTAACCCCTAAATTATGAGAAGTGCTGAGATAAAATTTGTCAGACTTTTTTTTTTTTTGTAAGATGTGCTTTTTCTTAGGGCTCAACTACTCTACAATTAATTCCATGGATTTTGCAACAGTTACCACAAATTATTTCTCACTGACTATACGGTATAACACTAACCACAAGTAAGCCTTGGTAATACGTTTAATTTTGCTCTGCTGGCAAGGGCTATGACATTATTGTGCCAATTCTGCATGCATTGCTTTGTTTTGGTTCCTGGCATGCGTGGTGACCTATGTCAGTCTGAAGAGGCAATGACAAGTGTGTCACAGGTTGATGGTGATGTCAGTGTCTTCCGTGAGGAGGGATGTGGCAGGTAAGCCAGATCAACCCCTTCTGCTGAGCACCTCCCCTCTTTCCACAGAATTTTTTAAAAGTCCTTTCAAATATAGAGCTGTATCAAATCAGTGCTGCATCATCTAACATATTTTTTAAAAGAAAGAGAATAAGTCAAGGATAAAGAGAAGGGGTGAGGCGGGTGAGATGGTTTCTTTGTTAAATAGCCATTTGGACCAGACAGCTCATGGCCAGCTTTAGCATGCTGGAACATGACTGTTCCTACTGCCTCAACTATACGATTTTCCTCAGTGAGTTGTTATGGCAGGCTTGGTGGGCAGTGGGGCTGAAAAAGTCTTCACACAGAAGGCAGACCCCTTGTGTGTGTGTGAATGTTCATATGAATAAGAAGGAAAGTGTGTTTGTCCCATAGAGAGTGACCTGTGGGGCAGCATGTCTGACAAAGTCATGAAAGCAATGTCAGGTCAAGGACTCTGATTCCTGAACATCTCCCTAAGAGTTTTACATAATTATATAGACCTCTAGGGGGAAAAATCTCTTCCTCACAGCTGGGATCTCTCTCAAAAAAGGGTTAATTCCAGAATGAAACTTGATAACTGTGACAACCCCAGACCTACTGGGATATGCCACACTTTCACTAAGCTGCCACCAACCATTCCCTGTAAGGAGTCACACAGACCAGGGATGGATTTTTAACAAACAAAGGTATAAGGTTTATTTAAATAACACACAGGGAAAATAAAATGATCAAGTGAATAAGATACAGTAACGTGGCTTAGACTCAATCATACATACACCAGTTTGGTTCACACAGAACACCTTTAAATAAAGCACAGACCCTGAACCTATCAGTTCTGGCTACCCATACAGACACCTGAACCTATCAGGTAGGTACTGACTGACACACAGTAGTACCCTGTCTGACACACAGACTCCCACACCAGCTTCTTCTTCTCAGCTGCTCTTCTTCTTCACACAAGCTCCACATATATATACAGTACAGCCCCTCCTCCTGATGTCCCGCCTTCCACTCCCCATAGGATGGAACTTTCCCTCCAAACCCATGACAGACAGGTAACATCAGTGCTGTATGTAACATTCCCAATCATATTAAAATTCATTTGAGTATCAGGGTATGTCTTTTCACTGCTGCAAGAATTCCACACAACATCAGTTTTATTTATCTACACTTCTGCATTCCATAAGCACAAAAATATTTCAAAAATTAAAAAGTTAAAATGCATTGAAAACATTTTTATAGAAATATTTGAAAATATATGAAAACTAAACTTAAGTTGCAGGCAAATATTTAGATCAGAATTCAATCCAAAACACGTTAAAATATATATTTTAAAAGTAAAAAAGAACAATGAGAATGTTTCAAATACATTCTTAAAAAGCAAGTGTTTATAGCTTTAAAAGGCACATTTAAAAAGCATGGAATACATCTCTAAAATGTCATGGTTCTAAGAAATAAGAATATGTAAAATATAAAGTGTTTCTTAGCCTTTAAGCATATTAAGAATGTGCACAAAATAATTATAATTGCTCAATCAGCTAAAACAGTTTGAATCTATGAAGGAAAATCCATGTTGATTGTTGTTTCTGACTTCCGAAAATGAAGCCTCCTGCTGTGTTGCTACATGATTGTTGTCGGCTCCACCAACTCTTGTAGTCAAGTCAAGAACCTTTATTGGCATCTGAAAAGAAGCATATAACACAACAGGTAACAGCCCTTGCCCAAATGAGGAGTGTGTGCCCAGTTAGGAAAAAATAGAGAGGACAAGTGCCATAAATACACATAAAACATAAGAAAACACACATAATTCATTTGAAAGAATAGGTAGACGTCAGCAGTGAGGCTTTGGCAAACCTGGGAAGTTGTTGATTACATCCCATGAGGGCAGAACAAAGAGTTTGTTGGAAATTGTGACTTGCATCACTGTATTAATAGATTGATATATTTGGCCATCTGCCTGGTTTAGATTTTGTTCTCTCCTAGCAGGAGAGTGCACAGAATTACCTCCTCCGACCGACCAGGTAAACTAGCAAGAATTCACTCCAAATTAGACGCACAGATATCATTGTATACTGTACAGTAAAGAAACTTATGTGCCAGCGACTCAAGGGCCCCAGAATTACAAGGGCAGAGCCATATTTCCATTGGTTAGGAGTTAAATCTACCATATAGAACATTAGGTGGAAGTACATTTCATCTAGCAAGAGTGAAAGCACACCGTTCATGTGAACTCTTTATAATATGCAGATAGCTGTCCAATTTGTCAATATGTAAAGGGAGTTGTAAGTTTAAAGGTGAACAAACTTTATGGACTGCCTCAAAACGGTCTTGCCTTTTGATATCCAAGAGCCTAACTTTTAGCACTCTATATGACTGCATAAACAGTGGAGCACACAAGTGGTCTAGAGAAATGCCCAGAATTTGAACCTTTTGAATGAACAATTTTAGGTGGGGAGAACGGAAGGAGTCAGACAGGATGCCCCTGATTAAGAGGTCTTTGTATAGCAGAAAACAAATTCTCAGGCAGTACTTAAATTGCCTCAACCACGCTTGTGTGTTCAATCTAGTTAATCTGGCCTCCAAGCACAAAGCTGCATACAGCACATAGTGAGGCACAGCAAAGATTTTGTAAAGGAAAAGGACCTAGAGTCTTTCCACCAAAGAGTTGAAGGCATCAAGCCAAACTAGGATCCCATACAAGAGTTGGGAGACAGCCTTAGCTTTGAAGACTCTCAGGACGGATATTTGCATTGCCCCATACATAGAAAAAGTGAAGTACTGCTTGCATAGACAGCTTTACCGCTTTGGTAATAATGTAGCGATGTCTGGCCCATGAGTTGCGATAGTGGAAGTTTAGTCCTAAATATTTGAATTCTTTCACCTGTTGGATAGCTTTCCCATAAAATATCCAAGGTTGAGGTTTCCAAGCCTTATTGAATACAGCTATTTTGGATTTGCCATAATTAAGGGCCATTTTGTTAGAGGAAAAATAATTGATGGATTTTGCAATTACCATCTTAGACCTATCTTAGTAGGTGATAATAGTACCATGTTGTCATCATATAAAAGAGTAGGGACTGCCAGATGGCCCAATCTAGGAAATGGCTATTCACTTATGAGAGGAGAGGAGCAAGATCAATGATATGCAGGTTAAATAAAGTAGGGGCAAGGACACAGCCCTGCTTGACTCCTCTTCTGATGGAGACCTCTTCAGAAACATTGTCATGGCAAGATAGTTGAATATATTACAGGTGTTATCCATATATAATTAATAAAAGCAATCTCCTGTCTAGGCCAGCGTCCTGTAGCTTTATCCATAGGAGTCCTCAGTCCACTGAGTCAAATGCATCTTTGACATCTCAGAAGGCAACATACAGGTAGGTCTTGGTGTGTGCCGCCTGCTTGGCTATAAAATGGGACAGTGCCTAGCAGTGGTCCATGGTAGACATGTCCACCCAAAAACTTGCTTGCTCAGGGTCTAGTATGTTGTTGTCATTTATCCAAGCAGTAAGCTGATTCAATAAATGAATAGCATAGACCTTGCCCACTACCAGCAGCAGACTAATTGGTCTGTAATTGTCTGGTAGTTTCCTGTCACCCTTTTTGTATCTAGGTAAAATTATGGACTGGGTCCAGGTCTTGGGTATCATACCACATCTATCCACAGATGTGAATAACTTAGCCAAAATTGGTGCCCACCAGATGACATTTGCTTTAAATAGATCTGGGGGCAACAAGTCAGGGCCAAGAGACTTCCCAGATTTCAATCCATCTAATAAGTGCTTGATCTCTGTGGTGGAAACAGGGAGCCAGTCAAGTATTCCTTCGAAATTGTTCGTATCAAACGGGGGAAGTTCTTACAATCATCGAAGTAGAGTGACAAAAATTGCTGTTCCCATGTGAAAGATGGAATTAAGGAAATTGGATGAGTTTTTGACTGAAAAGCCCCTGAGAATACTTCCCAAAAACATTTGGAGTTCCCACATTTAATAGCTTTAGAAAGCATATTCCAGTGGGCTGCTGTACGATGTTGAAAACTTAGTTTAGTGGCCACTGCAAGTTGATGCCTAACATTAAAATAGCTGATGAGCAGGATGGCACTGTATATTTGACACAGCTCTTGCTTCAGCTTGAGGCAGGCCCTGTTGGGCCCCTCAGAAATGCCCCTTGTATGGTGTGTAGTTGGAGGGGTATGAGGCCGTCCAAGACAGACTATTAGGCTTTCAACAAAGATCTCATATCTATTTATGTATCCCTGCAGGGTGCAGACATCAGCATCTATAAATGGGCTCATTAGTTGGCCGCTCTGCAAATTATCCTCAGAAAGAATGTTTGTAACTGAATCCCATTTTAATTTAACCATGGGGAGTGGTTTGGAGTACGAGCATGATCTTGTTTTAATTGCTCCACAGGGTTTTGTTTGGATAGCAAAAGTGCAAAATAGGGGTAGATGGTCACTGAGGACTAATGGCCCAACCTTAAATTCAAGCACAATGTGAAGTAGTAGAGCAGGTATTAAGATGTAATCTATCACACTTGGTCCGTGAGGTGAGATATAGGTAAACTCTCCATCTAAGTTTAAGTCAGCCAGGTCATTGAGCCAAACTAGTCCACTTAGAATACTGAAACTAGCAAGTAGTTGCCCTGCATGGCTGATTTGTTTATTCTTAGAAAGTCTTGTCCAGAGACAATGGTCTGGCAAAGACACTCCATCTGCTGGGTCATACATTGTCTAAAAGGTGTTGTAAATCTTCATAGAAATGGTCAATTTTAGCTTCTTCAGCATTGGTGGTTGTTTCATAAACTTGGATTACTGTGATGTTGAAAGGTATGCCTTGGATTTGTTTCGAAATCATTTTATCATTTGCATGTGCATATACATATATACTCCCTGGAAAGGACCTTGATGTTGGGAAAACATGAAGGCAAGAGGAGAAGCGGATGACAGAGGATGAGATGGTTGGACAGTGTCATCGAAGCTACCAACATGAATTTGACCATGGTCAATTTTCTCTGGTCCATGGGGTCACAAAGAGTTGGAACAACAAATAATATATACATACTTATGTACATACATATACACACACACACACAATTTGGGCTGCACATGAGCAGAGATGTGCTGACATACAGGGGTCACTGAAGGAGGTGCCAGTTTAAGACTGTAGTCATTTAAGGTGGGTCTCGTGAGCTATTGAGTCATGGGTCCTAAAAAAGGACAAGGCAAAATTAAAGGGAAGCAACCTGCTAAGCACAAGGTAGCCAGGCCTTCTCCACCAGTGGTATCATCATCATCATCATCGTATGAGGAAAGCTAGCCAGTTTTGGAAAGAGCTGCAGGCAAAGATTGCAGTTTCAGAGGAGCAGTGCTTCATTTGTGTCATGGCTTCTCTCTCAAAAAATTATTATAAATTAATATAATAAAAACATTCTGGGATTGAGCATTAAAATTACTTGTAATAGTCAAGGTAAATTTACTTCCGTCATGCCCTAGAATGAGTAGAAAGAATTGTTAACCCTGAAAATCGGGTTGATTCTCCGGCAGAGGCAGCAGACTAAGACACGAGACAACCAGCTGTATAGGATGCCAATTATTTATTAAATTACACAGCTAGGGCCCAATCTCTTAAAAGCAGAGAAGAGCCCCGAAACACGGGTGCATGGATGTTTTATAGGGATACACACAAAGGGCAGTAAACAGTTAGATTCTGATTGGTGTCCTGAACCCGAAACTTTGGATCTCTATGCCCATTGGCCCTAAATGTTCTGTGGGTCTAACTTATTGGCTGTACCTGAATGTGCATATGATACGCATGCCCCCTTGGCCTTAAGGTTATGAATTACTCAGATGGCGACTATGTGTCTGATTTGACAGTACCCAGATATTCGTTTTATCTCTGTCGTTTTGTTTATTGTTGCATTGTATATGGTGGCCTTCAAGTAACAGCTTTTCCCTTGGTGTCAAAATGGAAGTGCCTTAGCTTCCTCCCTACGCATACCAAGGGTGCCAATTATCTCCTTAATTGCCCTCTGAGCAGGCCTGTTGTTTTGGGAAGTGAAAGTATTGTGTTCTGTTCCTTGGGGCGATATCTCTCAGCTAGCAGATGGAAGGCCATTGAGGCACTATGTGTTTTGATATGCAAGGGTGTGTTTGTAAAGAAGGCCATTGAGGCACTATGTGTTTTGATATGCAAGGATGTGTCTGTAAAGTTAGCACCCTGGTGTGATTGTGGCAAGAGTCAGAAGAGATCTAAGTCAGGGTCAGTCTACAGTACAAGCAGTTTCTAATACAGACCCATTCGGATACAGATACATTCAGATACATAAAGTTACACAAGTATTCATGTGCAAGACGTTACAATAATTAAGTTGTATTGAAACTAAATACAATTGCTGCGTTGTGGAAGAAGCAATGGGAATAAAAGAAGCAATGGGAATAAAAGCGGTGCATGGAGTGAGATACAATAATAATAAAATGCTTATTTGTTAACCCCAGAATGGGCAGCCTTCACTCCCCCCTTTTTAAATTCTGACAACAATAAGATGGCGGAATTTAAACTCTAAACCACAAATTGCAGAAGCAACAAGTAAAGACATAACAGATTTTGAAAGGATGAAATTGGAAAAGTCAGGAAGCCAGGACTGGTAAAAAAAAGCAGTTGCAAAACCATATGTTTCACAGAGAGTAAACTTAGAAATAATACAAGCAGTTAAACTTTAAAACAAAAACACAATTCCCATCAGGATGATACATATGCAAGGAAAAGAAATCCTATCATTTTTATTACAGCACTAAATTTCTTTGCTCTATGGTGTAACGGCGAAGATCTTCCAACCTCTGTCTGTTTTCCATCCACTGGGGGGGGGCAGCGATCCCTTCAACCTTTTTTTTCTGCAAATGAGAAACTCCAAGCAAATAGTTAAGCTAATCTTCCCCAACCCCCCTTGGAAATCTCCTTTGTCAATCTTAAAAGTACTGTAGTTCCTTTTCAGAAACATTTCAGTGTGTGAGTAAGTATTTTCAACAAATTTTCATGCAGATGGTACAGTTTCAATTGTCCAGATGTCCAAGAACACAGATTATCAAGTAATGCAGTAATTTTCATATGTGTGTCTAAGGAATTCCCACAGAAAGTGCCTATGTAACAATTCTGGTAAAACAAGCAGGCCATTCCTGGTATGAAATCAACCCCCCTTGTCTCTCCAGCTGCCACTTTGTGCATCTGGAGGAGCAAGGAGGGGGGTCTGAATGTTCCCGGTAATTCTGCTTGCTATCTCTTATCTACTAACCTAACCTATTCTATCTTCAAATTCTCTTCCTTTGCATTTCTCTGCACTTCATCACCGCCAATCATACCTCTCTTTCTTCTCCTCCTACTGTCCTGAAGTCCTTATTTCTCCAAAGTTCCCCAAAAACAGGCAACACCCTAAAAGCATAATGGGAGTCTGTAAAAATTTATTTTCCCGGCCCTGGGCCAATATGAGGACACGGGTAAGGTCTCAAGTCTGTAGTGGAAGGGCTTGTACCTCAACCGTATGAGCAAAGGGTGGCAGAGTTCAAACACATACTCAGAATGAGTCGTGGCTTCAGGCTAACCAGAAGTAAAGTCAGAGGCCCCCCCCCTTTTTGCTCCAGCACCGGACTGTTACCTGCACTCCCATAGAAAATCAGCATGCCTCCTTTATGAGAAGGACAGCAGCTGCCACAGCTTGTAAACATGAGCGCCAGCCCTTGGTCACTATGTCCAACTTTTGAGAGATAAGCTACAGGCCTTCGCCAGTTGCCAATCATCTGCATGGGGACTCCCAGTGCCATTCTGTCTCACTCATGAACAAATAAGTGGCTGTTCTGTGTCAGGCAGCCCGTTCTGGGGCAGAGGGTAGCCTCTGCTTTAGGAGCTGGAAAGCCTTCATCATGCATGGAGTCTCTTCCCACTCTGTCCCTTAGCCTTTTAAGTGCCTCATAGAGAGAGGATGCCCAAACAGGAAAATTTGAAATCCAGATATATATTTATTTCAGAATCCCACTATACCTAGAAATGTACACCAGCCCCATTTAGTATCTGGGAGGGGAACTTGGGAAATAGTAAAAAAAAAAAAATTCCAAATAACTCACCTGTGTTCTTCTAACTTGCGCTTTGTCCTTCACAACTCCAAAGCCTTCTTTTCCCAAAAGCTGAGGTCAATAAAGGCTCTCAAACAGTACTCTGCCAACAATCCACATACTGCATCTTCCATTGTCCTGCATGTTTTCTGTGGGATTCCATAGTCAGCAATTCCCCTAGTGTCTTTTTTTTTTTTGGTGATTCTGTTTTTTTTGTTTGTTTGTTTGTTTGTTTTTTGATTGCTGGAGGTGAGGTCAAGGAACCTGCATCCTCCGGCCTGTACTGTTGGTGTGGCTCCCCCCCCCTTCTGAGGCTGCTGAAGAGGAGGGAGGGGAAGTTCCCATGTCTCTCCTGTTACTGAATCTGGCAAGTTTTTTTTTTTTTTGTCTCGCTTGCTTTGTCTTTCTCTGTTTCCTTATCTTTGTTAGGACCTGCCACTAAAACTTTATACTTGCAGGTCGGTGGGGGGGGGGGGCTACATAATCCATAGAACCATACAGGATGTTGTTGGTCTCAGAGGGACTAACTTTTAAGTTTCCCTTGTATCTTTTCGGGCTAGGCTGATACTGAAGCAAAACAGCCTACTATCTCAGATGATTTTCCTTCCCCCCTTTGTTGCATCCTCTGCCAGAAACTGCAGTAGGCAAAATTTGAGTGCATAATTTGATCTTGCGTCTCTTTTTGAGCCCGGACCTTCTTCCCACGAGTCCCCTCCAATTATTTAGTACACAGCGTAGGAGCGTCCCCCGAGTTTGCTGTGCCTTACCAGCGCAGGAACCACCCATATTGGTGACTCGTGCCTAGCAAGAATCTTATTGCCCGGCCGGGTCTCCCTTCTAGAGCGCCTGGGGCAATCACTCTCCACTCTCAAGCCTCGATGAGCTGTCACACATTCCTCCGTTCGTATCACTCACAAGCCCTGTTCACTGCCCACTTGCGTTCACCTTTCAAGCGTCACGGGCCGGAGCCTCGGCAAGCAGATGGGGCGTCTTGGCAGTGAAGGGTGGCTATCAAACGCTTTTTCCCAGGCCTCACGGGATTACCGTCTTTCAGGAGTCTCCCGTATCTTATGGTTCACGAAGAGCACCTTTTCTGGAAGCTCACCGTGGAGGGCGAGTGGCGGGAGTCAAAGGTCCGGGACCCAGTGTCTGTGCCTCACGTTGAGGAGTAGTTAACTCACCGGAGTTTCCCGGCCAACGCACCAAATGTTAACCCTGAAAATCGGGTTGATTCTCCGGCAGAGGCAGCAGACTAAGACACGAGACAACCAGCTGTATAGGATGCCAATTATTTATTAAATTACACAGCTAGGGCCCAATCTCTTAAAAGCAGAGAAGAGCCCCGAAACACGGGTGCATGGATGTTTTATAGGGATACACACAAAGGGCAGTAAACAGTTAGATTCTGATTGGTGTCCTGAACCCGAAACTTTGGATCTCTATGCCCATTGGCCCTAAATGTTCTGTGGGTCTAACTTATTGGCTGTACCTGAATGTGCATATGATACGCATGCCCCCTTGGCCTTAAGGTTATGAATTACTCAGATGGCGACTATGTGTCTGATTTGACAGTACCCAGATATTCGTTTTATCTCTGTCGTTTTGTTTATTGTTGCATTGTATATGGTGGCCTTCAAGTAACAGCTTTTCCCTTGGTGTCAAAATGGAAGTGCCTTAGCTTCCTCCCTACGCATACCAAGGGTGCCAATTATCTCCTTAATTGCCCTCTGAGCAGGCCTGTTGTTTTGGGAAGTGAAAGTATTGTGTTCTGTTCCTTGGGGCGATATCTCTCAGCTAGCAGATGGAAGGCCATTGAGGCACTATGTGTTTTGATATGCAAGGGTGTGTTTGTAAAGAAGGCCATTGAGGCACTATGTGTTTTGATATGCAAGGATGTGTCTGTAAAGTTAGCACCCTGGTGTGATTGTGGCAAGAGTCAGAAGAGATCTAAGTCAGGGTCAGTCTACAGTACAAGCAGTTTCTAATACAGACCCATTCGGATACAGATACATTCAGATACATAAAGTTACACAAGTATTCATGTGCAAGACGTTACAATAATTAAGTTGTATTGAAACTAAATACAATTGCTGCGTTGTGGAAGAAGCAATGGGAATAAAAGAAGCAATGGGAATAAAAGCGGTGCATGGAGTGAGATACAATAATAATAAAATGCTTATTTGTTAACCCCAGAATGGGCAGCCTTCAGAATGAATTGTAGAGAAAGCAGAAAGTCTGACTCCCAACACAGTTGCTGTTATTGCCACTACTAGTACAAAAACCAACCTTTTGGGGGCAGGGGGAGAAAGAACTGTGTTAATGATGAGTTCTACCTCTGACAAGTTTTTGCAGAATTTTCCTTTCCTCTGGAAAAGCTTGATAAAATGATCCTTCCAATGTCTCTTTCCCAAAATTGGTTGGTGTATTTCAAAATGCTGCAAGTATAGTCAAAAGCTTAGTAAAGGTAAAGGTTCCCCTTGACAATTTTTGTCCAGTAGTGTTCGACTCTAGGGGGCGGTGCTCATCCCCGTTTCCAAGCCATAGAGCCAGCATTTGTCCGAAGACAATCTTCCGTGGTCACATGGCCAGTGCGACTTAGACACGGAACACTGTTACCTTCCCACCAAAGTGGTCCCTATTTATCTACTTGCATTTGCATGCTTTCGAACCGCTAGGTTGGCGGGAGCTGGGACAAGCGACGGGAGCTCACTCCGTTGCGTGGATTCGATCTTACAACTGCTTGGTCTTCTGACCCTGCAGCACAGGCTTCTGCGGTTTAGCCCGCAGGGCCACCATGTCCCAGTCAAAAGCTTAGATATAGTTAAAAGCATACCAATCAATATTGTTCAAACCAGCAATAGCTTGAGTACGAATCACTGAGGCTGGTTGCAGCTGACTCACCAGATGGAGCTGGGAAAAGGCATTTTGGTGAGCATCATACGTGAGCATCCAAGAGAAGCACCACATCCAGGAATATGCCAAGGCTGCAAACCTGAAGCTTCAAGGGAAATATAGGTCCATGCTGGCTAATATGTTTGTATCTGTGGTTATGTGGCTATGGTATTCTCTCTGAGCAGGTGTTGCAGAGCTGGATTAGCTGAATGAGGAAAGTGAGAAAGAGAGATAATGAAAACAGAATTGTGCAGAAATAAATTCTAATGTGCATGCATCAATCATGACAGTCCCCCAAAGAATAGTTAACAAATGCTGCCAGCTATGATTGTTCTCAGCTAACCAGACTTACGTGTTTTCATCTCTATCAGGAGCCGGTCTTTTGTAAAGTTAATGTATCATAATTGCCATCCAACAACAAGCCAACCCAAATATTTTAGACAGCAACAGGAATAGTTGTAACAATACTTTGATGCGGAGAAAATTTAACCTCCTCTTCTTCCCTCAACTAATGTAAGAATTGCACTTGAGCTCATAGTGAACAGAAAAAGGGTCAACATCCCTATTAATCAAAACTTCCAGGAGCTTGGCCCCTGTGAGCTCTGGGTTACTACACTACTGATTAAAGAAATAAGGTAATAAATAAATAAAAATGCTGTTAGCCAAGAATGTCATCGGTCCACTCAGAATACCTGCAAGGCAACCTCTTCATCTTACTCCCAGCAATCAGAAGAATGAGGCTTCAAAATTCTTAAGGAGCCAAACCGTATGTTACAGATAACATATCAGTGGAAGCTGGGATCTTGTCAGTTTGCAAGAGAAGTGGCTTTATAAAGGCAGAATGGGCTTACAGTCAAGTCCAAGCAAGGCCATCTAATATGCAAATTACAGGAACTGACTGAAGCTCCTGCAATGACTGCAGCACACAATCAGCACTCCAGGAACTCCTTCTTCTAATGACAGGCTATGTATAATATATGTTGTTGTTGTTCAGGTTAAGTCGTGTCCGACTCTTTGTGACCCCATGGACCAGAGCATGCCAGGCCCTCCTGTTTTCCGCTGCCTCCCAAAGTTTGGTCGAATTCATGTTGGTCGCTTCAGTGACAGTATAATACAAATGTCGCTCAACTTCAGAATCAGATTCTCATCCCATGTCCATTGTGAGGTATGGCTGAGGCAGAGTCAACAGCTATTAGGCTGTTTAGGACAAACACTGAGACACCCAGGATTCACAAAGGCCATGTTTTATCACAAAGCATAGCAGCTGAGTCACTGGTGCCTCTTCACATAAGAGAGAGCTGGAGTGGTTCTCCTTGTTTTGCAGATGCTTTTCCTGCAAGAATCTAAAACTGGATTCCAGCTCCTGAAAGCCTTTTAGCATATTTGTGTGGTGGGTGGGTGGATGGGTGGGTGTCTTTCCCTACCCCCAGCCAACCTTCCGCAGGCCAGCATCTATTGCAACTAAATTAGGCCTTTTTCCTCTCAGCAGGACCTAAATGGATCTACTCTAGGTGAATCCTAGGTAGTTAAATGTTTGCTTGGTTCTAATAAAATAACAGCGTCCATGCCAAATTACTAGTGGCCCGTCCCAAATAAGATTAGCAGTTCATTATCCATGAGGTCACAGCTATAGTCACCGTGCGACACAAATGGCACAGAAGCGATAGTTTCACCCAGAGCCCTAAACTAAACAGCATGATACCTTAATTTGTACTATTAGTGGTTATAGTGGCACATGGATATTACAAGATGGGGAGCTCACATGGCATCTGTCGGACACATAAATACTAGAATTTAATGCTGGCATGGTCTCCTTTATTTCTTCCTCCTCCTTTATCATTAACTCAGTCCTTTACTATTATCTGAAGGTAAGAGGTGGCAGCTTTATTTACACAGCCTAACATTTTTCAAACGGTAAGCGTTAGACCAGAAACAGTGCTACAAATCAATACAGATGAAAATAGAGGGTGATCTTGTCAGCAGGCAGGCTTTCTATTGTAGAAATTACAGCTATCTCCTGCTGAGTAGGTACTAAATGCAGCCATCCATACTACCTGGGACTGAAGGGCTGACTTCTCTACTGGCAGTTAATGCCGCATTCTGAATCTCACCTGCTCACACGACTAAAAATTGCTTGCTGACCCAGTATTCATTACCCAGTGTCTACTAACAGTACAAGAGGGCATATAGGCCACTGTAAAGACTCCCCTTTATGTCTTCTCTGCTAAGTTGTCTTATGCAATTCTATGCTTGTGCCGTGGTAGTCTAAATACCCTATGTCTCTCGTTAGTATGTAAGTATTTATTTATTTAAAATATTTTTAGCCCACCTTTCTCCTTAAAAAGGACCCAGAGTGGCTTACGACATTAAAAGACAATGTTTAAAGCTGAAAACAGTACGTATAAAAATGCTAGATACCACATTACAATGCAGTAAACCAAATAACACCAAAACCACATTCAGAACTGTAAGGCACAACAATCCATGCAACAGCCTCAGTCAGGCAGCCAGTCACTGAGTGAAAGCTTGCCTGAAGATAAAGGTCTTCACCTGCTTGCGGAAGGACAAACAAGATGGGGCCTGTCTGGCCTCTTGTGGGAGGGAGTCCCAAAGTCTGGGAGCAGCAACAGAAGGCCCTCTCCTGTGTCCCCATCAAATGCACCCATGACAGTGGTGGGACTGAGAGAAAGGTCTGATCATCTTAACACCCAAGCAGGCTCATAAAGTGAGATGGGGTCCTTGAGATAGCTTCTCCAACAATTCTCAAAGGAGGGCCTTGCCATCAGCAGTTTCAGCCTTGTCCTTTGCCCTCAAAAGATTAAATAGGACTGCTTCTGCACTGGCATGGCAAGTGTCAGCAACAGAAACTGCATTACAAGCCTGGCTGCCATTTTGCTTCTGCCACAATATCCTGCACCTGGTGTCACTTTGGAGCATTTTGTTGGCCATGCAAGGGAGGCAGCCACCAAAAAAGGGTGGAGAAATTTTGAAAATTATTCTGCAAAATGGCTCCCTATTTCCAAGAGAGTAAGCAAGGAAAGAGAGAGAGGGAGAGAGGGAGAGGGAGAGAAAGAGAGAGAGAGAGATCTAAGGGCTCTTGTAGATATTGTACTGCAGGTATTTATAATACTGTTTATTCCCTGTAAACTCCATAGGAGAGTGAGGGATGGTGATCTTGTGTGCCCAGAAGATGAAGCCACTATTGTAGCATCATTTGTCCTCCAACATTCCCAAAGTTTTATCTCCCCACAAAAGAAGTTTCAGTTTTTTCTCCCACATTCTCATGTCTCTTTAGCATCTCTTTTGCCATAACATTGCAAGGTCACTGAGGGTAAGGCATTTGTAGTTTTCACCCCCTTACACATTTCTTCATCACTGGCAACCTTTCTGTCCATCCCCAATTTCTAATCCAAATAAGTCCTGAGAAAGGAATTTACCTTTCTATGTCTTCCCCTTCTATGGGCAGCAGGGAGAGATTGATTTAACTGAAAGGTAGGAACTTATAAGTGGAAGCTTTCATTTATCACATAAATGATAGTACCCTGAAAGACGTGGGCACATTCTCCTCAGTCAGATGATAAGGTAAACATAAGGTAAAGGTAAACATAAAAAAGTGGGACCTAACACCTGAGAATTTCTCAGTTTTTCTTCTGAAATTCTTTTTGAAAGGATTCTCTTTTTTAAAATCAAATTGAAAATTCTCATGGGAGAAATGATTGGCTGAACACAGCCAACCAAATTATTGGCTGAAAATCTATTACTGTCAGACTGTTGGCCCACCAAGACCTCTGTTGTTGACACTTGCTGCAGTTCTTCATGGTTTCATACAACTTTCTTTCCAAGCCCTATTTGGAGATTCCTAGTACAGTAATCTCTGGTGATCTCCTATCCCAAAACTAATGGAGTCCAATTCTGCTGACCTTCCAAAATCAGGCCAGATTGGGTGTATTTAAGTTCGTATGGTGGAAAGTACCAGCAAGCTTGGGAAAACTCCAGTGCTTTGCAGAGGTACAAACAATATTTATGAGAGGGGGGAAAACCATACATGTGGTGACCTCAGAAATTTGAAATGAAAATGGAGCATGCTCAGTAACCATGGAATGCTGCCAGACTTCAGTGTGGTGCTCAGTAGGAGTAGAGAAGCACACGGTCAAGAGACTGCAATGGTGAACAGGACTTTGCAACATTTTTCCTGTGGTTTTCATTTATATGAGGGCTCTGCAATATTTTACTATGGTTCCCACTTCATAATGCACTTCTACTGATACAAAGGCCGAGTCTCACTTCACACATGCTGTATCTGAAGGCAATAGTAGCAGCAATATTTGCTGAGTGTAATGTCTGAGGAAGGCAAACCACACAAACTCATCATGTGACTTTAGACAAATAACATGAAAAACCACAGTGGTGTGGGTACCCACAATGAGTGCAAATTTGAAAACAGTAGATTTTTTTAGTCCACTTCCCACTTTAATGTGTCTGAATGGCCTTAACTAGGGCAGGGTAACTGGGGCTTTGCCCTGGGCGCCAAATTTAGAGAGCATGTCCTTTGTCCCAAACTTCAAGGACTGGCACCCAGCCTAATCTAACACAATAGGAAAAGAAAGTTGAACACTGCCAGTTTGGCCGGGCTGCCTAGCTCATAGACTAGACCTTTGGGAGAAAGCAGAGTAAAGATATATAATAAACCTAGATTTGTTGAGGGGGCAGAGGACAGGTCTACTGAGGGCTTAGCCAATCAGGTTTAGAAGAGGACTCAGCATCCAGATAGAGGGCTGTTCTAACAAGATCTTGGGTACACGATTCCTCCCTGCTCAAGGACATGTCTACCTGGCCCTTGTTGAACTTTGTTTGTAGCTGTGACAGTGCTGCCAATCCCCCATGGAGGCTTGGAAATGCTGTCAAGGTGTTCAGCACCATAAATAATTATTTGCACATCATGAATTACAAAGTTGATTTGGGGTACATTTTGCACTGCCTCACAATGGAATCATAAGCCATCATAAGACGGACAGGTAGAGGAATGTTGTTGAACCCAGATAACCAATAACTGATAGAGAAAGCTGAACTGGAACTAGAAAACTGTAGCAAGGACATTCTACGAGTTTCAAACACCGTGCACGGATATTTTACACTGCATTTTGCATTTCTTCCCTTTCAAAGTACCTTTCTTTTTATATTTCTACAGAAGATGTAACATTTTTAAAGATGAAAAGCAGGGACTTAAATCTGCCTCAAATTTACTGCATGGAAACTTTTATTAAGGAAAAACAATGCCTAAAGGTGTAAGAGGTCCGCTATCATTTGCGGGTGTGCAAGTACCATCCAATCTGACTTGTATCCAAATAGGTGCTCAATCTGTAGATTGAAGATCGTGAACTCCAAACTGGTTTGGAAGTGGCCTAAACCTATTTGTCCTCTGTTTTGTCTAGTATTTACAGTGGTGCCTCGCTTAACGATGTTAATTGGTTCCAAAAAAAATAGCTGCTAAGCAATTTCATCGCTAAGCGAAACGCAGTTTCCCATTGAAATGCATTGAAAACTGGATAATCCATTCCAATAGGAACGAATTGCCGTCCTTATGAGAAAATTGCCATAGGAAACATCGGTAAGTGAAACACGGTTCCCCAATTGAAATGCATTGAAACCAATTCAATGCATCTCAATGGGGAAAAAAATATACAGTGGTGCCTCGCTTAACGATGTCAATTGGTTCAAAAAAACCCCACATCGCTATGGGAAAACATTGCTAAGCGAAACACATTTTCCCATAGAGATGCATTGAAAACTGGTTAATCCGTTCCAATGGGAACGGATTACCGTCCTTAAGCGACAATCGCCATAGGAAACATCGCTAAGCGAAACAATGTATCCCCCCATTGGAATGCATTGAAGCCTATTTAATGCATTTCAATGGTTTTGTGATGTCTGTTTTTGCAATTTTAAGTGTGTCTTAAAAGGTTCAAAATGGTTTTAAATGTTTGGGATCGTTAGTGCACCTTCTAAAACGTGTGCAAACTTAATTTGGCTTTGTTCTGACTCTTCGTTAATTTTTGGTGAATTTTTTCTCCCCCATTGAAATGCATTGAACCCAATTTTGACAGCTGTCAAAATCGGGTTCAATGCATTTCAATGGGGGAGAAAAAAATTCACCAAAAATTAACGAAGAGTCAGAAACTGTTTTAAATGCTTGGATTCGTTAGAGCACCTTGTAAAATGTGTGCAAACTTAATTTGGCTTTGTTCTGACTCTTCATTAATTTATGGTGAATTTTTTCCCCCACAGAACTGTCCCCACGTCACCGCAGCAGTCTTCTAGGAGGATGAGGGGGAGGAAGAAGGCAACTGGGCACCACTGGTGGAAGGAGCAGGTTCCTCTTCCTGTCTTGGCCTCTTTGTGAGGAACCTCTCCATAGTCAGCTGCTTCTACCACCTTTTCAGCATTCCTCTGAAAGGGGACATGATCCTTTCATCATAGGAGTTTGAAAAGTCTGCACAAACTGCCAGCAGTGCAAGAACTTCCTCAGGTCCCTGGTGGACAGCTGTTCCTCCTCTGGCTCTTCTTCCTGGTCCTCCATAGCCCGTGCTGCATCTCGACCATCTCCTGGGCGGACAGTTCCTGGTCGTGGCCCTCCACCAGTTCAGAAATGTCCTCCTCTGTGACCTGGAGGCCCATGTTCCTCCCCAAGGCCACAATGTCCTGCATCACTGTGGACTCTGGTGCAGGCGCAGAAACACCAGTAGCCACATAGTCTGGCCAGAGCGGGCGCCACACAGAGTTCAAGTTCCTCTGGCTGATGCCATCCCAGGCCCTGGCGATCATCTTGAGGCAGCCGACGATATCAAAGTGCTCCTTCCAAAAATCACAGAGGGTGAGGTTGGTGGCCTCGGTCACCTTGAAGCACTCCCGGAAAAGCTCCTTCATGTAGCTCTTCTTAAAGTTGGCGATGACCTGCTGATCCATCAGCTGGAGTACTGGGGTGGTGTTAGGCGGTAGGAACATTATCTTGATAAAGCTGAACTCCTGCAACAAGTCGTCCTCAAGGCCTGGAGGATGGGCAGGAGCATTGTCCATGAGAAGCAAGGCCTTCAGTGGCAGGTCCTTCTCCACAAAGTAACGCTTCACAGCTGGGCCAAAAACATGATTGACCCAGTCCACAAACAGGGTGCGTGTGACCCAAGCCTTGGCATTGGATCGCCACATCACCCTCAGCTGGGCTTTGTCCACCTTGTGCTTCTTGAAAGCCCGTGGATTCTCAGAGTGGTAGACCAGCAAGGGCTTAATCTTCAGGTCCCTGCTGGCGTTGGCACAGAAGAGGAGGATGAGACGGTCCTTCATGGGCTTGTGGCCAGGCAGCTTGCTCTCCTCTTGCGTCAGGAAGGTCCTTTTGGGCATCCTCTTCCAAAACAGCCCGGTCTCATCACAGTTGAAGACCTGCTGTGGAAGGTAGCCCTGTGTAGTCACAACCTCCAGAAACTCCACGGAAAAATCCTCAGCCACAGGAACATCGGAGCTGGCAGCCTCTCCGTGCCTCACCACGCTGTGGATGCCGGATCTGGTTTTGAAGCATTCAAACCAGCCTCTGCTTGCCTTGAACTCTTCTGGCTCAGCTGAGGTTCTGGGCTGTTGCTCCACGAGGTCCGCATACATGGCTCTGGCCTTCTCACAGATGACAGCCTCAGTCACTGTGTCCCCTGCATGCTCCTTCTCTCCCATCCAGATAACAAGGAACTTCTCCACCTCCTCCAGGACAGCTGGCTGGTTCTTTGCGATCCTGGTGACACCCTGCGCTGCATCCGTGGCAAGGATCTTCTCCCTCATCGCTACAATGGTGCCAATGGTAGATGGATTCCTGCCGCACTCCTTGGTGATGTCCGCAATGCACTTACCTCCATCGTACTTCTGGATGATCTCCTTTTTCATCTCCAGGGTCATCTTCTCCCTGGTTGGCTTGCCAACCTGGGCAGAAGCAGGCTTCTTGGGACCCATGTCAGCTGTTGCTTTGTTAAAAAAACAACAACAGTCAGTGCTTTACATCTACTTCACCTTCCCACCCACGTTCCCACCCCTGGCCAAAAGTGCCCTGGACAAACAAGTGGCATAACACCCCCCTCAACACAAGCTAAGGAAAAAAAAAACCCACAGGAGAACAAATTCAGACCTACCTCTTCCTGTCCCAGAAGCTATGGAGAACTAGACTTCAGGCCACACCACGCCATGCCACAGGAGGATGCCTGACCAAAGAAATTTAGAAAGAATTTAGACTTAGCATAACTAACCCCCCCCCCAGCACAAGGTAAGAAGAAGGAAACACAGGAGAACAAATGTAGATCTACCTCTGGCTGTCCCTGAAGCACCAAACTCCACCACAGGCTACACCACACAAACACCACACGAACCGCAGGATGGTGCCTGACCAAAGAAAAAGAAATTAAACTTGGCCCAACCTCCCGCCCCCCCCAAAAAAAAACAGGAGAACAAATGCAGACCTACCTACCTTTTGCTCTCCAAAAAGTTCTGGAAAACGCCAACATCACTGAAGACCACACCACACCAACCTCACCAAAAAGATGATGCCTAAAATAAAACTTGGCATTACCTTCCCCCCCCCCCAACACAGGAGAAGAAATGCAGACCTACCTTTTGCTGTCCCAGATGTTTTGGAAAAGTCCACCCACCGAAGGCCACACCAAATGGCAGAAAGGATGCCTACAGGAAAAAGAAAAAAAAATCAAACTTGGCATCAGACTTTTGCATTCAAACACCCACAACAAAAGCTACTGTATCCCCTAAGTTTCCCCTGCAGAGTAACCAAAATTTTAAATCACATTTCTGCACTTTTCTCCCACACAGAACCAATGCAATAGTAGGTCCAAATTCTCCCAGGAAAAAAAATTTAAAAGGCAGTTTTAAGCTTTAAATCCCAATGCAAGAGTCTAGCCATCCCAAAAACACCCTGCAGTTCCCCCCCCCCAAAAAATAAGCATGAGACTTCTGCAGAACTCTCTCACACCCAAGGAAAGCAATCCAAGGGAAAAAATTTAAAAAGGCAGTTTTAAACTTTAAATCCCAACTTTTAAAAGGCATGCACAACCCCCCCTGCAATTTACCCCAAAATAATAAAATAAAAATACAGTACAGTAAAAAATTTTAAACTTTTAAAAGGCTTGCACAAAAAAACCCCGCAATTTACCCCAAAATAAGAGAATTAAAAATACAGTACAGTAAACAATTTTAAACTTTTAAAAGGCATGCACAAAAAACCCGCTGCAATTTACCCCAAAATAAGAAAATACTGTAAAATACTGTAAAAATACCTGTAAGACTTATGCAATAAAACCCACCACCCACACAAGAGAACAAATGTAAACTTAATTTCTGCTAGCCAAGATCTCCAGAAGAAACCAAAGTTGCTCCTCATGAAGTCAGCCCTGGAACTCCACGTGCAAAAGTAAAGCCAAGGTGCATGGGGAAGGGTTTTTAAACCTTCCCTGCACAAGGCACAATGCATCCTGGGTATTGACTGTTTGGGATGGGAGAATCTGCACAGCACCATTAATTTTGGGAATGTGGTGGACTTTTAGTGTGTAGGCATGTAGGTGATCACAGAACAAAAGGAAAACTAATGATGTCAGTGATCCCAGACAATAGGAAGGCAATTATCCTTTAGAGAAGTTGCAAGTAAGTCAACAAGCAGATATCTGAACCAGCGGAGCCTAAAGGCAACACCTTGAGACCTCTTTTATTAACTTAGCAAGGGTTACATCATATGTTGTGAGAATTCAGATAGGATACTGGTTACCTAATCACCACTAGGATTGGCCACAGAAAGTCTTTGAATTTATTATCTAACTCTAAGGGAAAAGGCAGAATGAGAGGTCACCCCTCCCGTCAGGAGCTACTGCTCTTTGCCAAAAGAGTTTGCTCTCATTGAAACAGGAATGCAGCTAACAACCTTGAGCAGGGTTTTCTCACATAGGCATAGCTCCTATCACCTTCTTTCCTTTCCAGTCCCCAGGAGCTGTGTTTATGAGTAATCTGGTGAGAAAGACCAGATTACTAATAATAAACATGTTTAAACTTGCTTATGGGTTTAAGTATAGGTTGCAGAAAAAGTGTGAAATGTCATAGAAATCATTCTCCTAGTTACATGTCATGTATCCTCATGAAGCCAGTGATTTTTTTGGTAACAAGTGATATAACTAGTAGTTACAAAGTTATTATTCAGGTGTAGTGATTGTCACCCAAGTTACATAGGTCCAATATGTAACACCAAGTTACTTTCAAACATCACTTTATGGGTTTTAGGCATTTTGACAGGAATTCTTCAGGTTTTATGACATACTCTTCTCAATCTAAGTGGCAACAAAAGTATTCTTTAATGTTGTTCTTTTGTAGATCTTACTGAATGTGTTAATAATGCCCAATGCAATAAATTACTTGTGACAGTGGCTACCTGAGTGCTATGAGGTAATAAACGTTGCCATGAGTCCTTTTAAAATGTGACATTCTGAGCTCTGTCTGCTTCATATCATTTGGCAGGGCAGATATACATTAGATAGAAGGCTTTACGGCCGGGGCAGATGTATATTAGAAGATATAAGCCTTCAAACAACCACCACCCAGCCCCAGCCCATGGAGGACTTTAAGGGTTAACCATGTCACTTAGAACTGGAGATGGTAATGGGTTCTAATAATGGTGTCATAATATGTGCAGGGTAAACCACACATGGCCTTTTCCCACGTAACAAGCCTCTATTCCTACCTCTCACCCCGACCCCCATATTTATTTAAAGTACCCATGTTCAAAGGTAAGCCAGGACCAACGGGCATATTTCATCTCCCATGATTTTCCCAGAGCTTTTGGAACCCATTCCCACCTCCTCTCCCTCCCCCACCTCCACACACAAACTTCTTTCGGCAGCTATGAATGCCTGCAGCTCTCTCCTAAAAGTTTCTTAAAGCGTCTTCTTCCTACAGCTTGGCTCCCAGCCATCAACAACAAAACTGCTTGGGGGAAAGAGGGATGAAGTAGTGATGGAGGGCTGGAGCTGCCATGTTAAATTGCCCGTCTCCCTCCTTTCCTCTGGGAAAGTGGAACCTTGACCTCAACCACTTTCAGTCAATCACCATCCCAGGGAATCCTGGAAAGTGTTTTGCAGCCGTGATTGGTTCCACCAAATATCTGCTGGATGCAAACTCCATGATAACTGTTGTTTTCCTTTTGTTTTTTTAAGCAGCTGTCTAATAAAGGGCAATGCTCGTTCAACTGGCCTTCCTACTAACTCAAATGTGACACAAATGATGCCTCGAATAATTACAGTGACCTTTAGCTCACCTCAGATTTAAACAAAGGTTAAGCTGCCCTTTAGTAAAACAAATATTTTCTGTATTCCAATAACAGCAGCAGACACCTGTAGGAAAAAGCCAAACTAAACTATTGCCAAGTTAAATTTAATTGTTAAAATATGGCAGTATCTTCCAAACAAGAAAAATATGCAGCATGGCCGAGAGTAAACAGCCATCAAATATTCTGGCATCTGGTATTATTATCATACCTTACAGTACAGTACTGTAAAGACACCTCTCTCTCTCTCTCTCTCTCTCTCTCTCTCTCTCTCTCTCTCTCTCTCTCTCTCTCTCTCTGTGTGTGTGTGTGTGTATTTGCACCACGGAGAACCCTTACTTGACATCCCTGCGAAAAAGGCTAAAAATAAGAAAGTCACGTCATCCTTGTCTTGTTCTAGCTTGTAAACAATTTATATTTTATTCTTTACATTCAGAATGAATGCATGGTACTTTAAGTAGTGAGGCCTCAGATACCAAAGCTTGAAAAATAAACTCACAGGAAAGTTCACATCATTGCCCAGGAAATGGCTGATAGGTTTTATTTAGTTTCTCATGCTCCCAAGGTTTAGCAGTTGACCAGATAAGGGCCAGGTGTACTTTGCACATTTAATTTGTTTAGTCTGCTGCTAATTCAAACAGCTCTTTCAGCTCTTAATACTGGGGCTGGCTTTTACCCTCAGTCGCTTGAATTGAATGGAAGTATGCTATCTAATGGGGTAGTTCTTCAAGAAAGGGGAAAAGCCTGAAGTCTATCTAGGTTATCTCTTTCTTTTGGAGTTGTTTGCCTATAAGCTGCTCTCTCTAAGAAGAAATGTTCCTGTTTTCCTTTGAGCGTTTTCCATTTTCTGAACTGATCAAATGTCCTACATTTGGAAGTGGTCACTAGTTTTCTGGGTATGGACTGCTACCCTAATCAAACTCTTAAACTGCACGGCTACATGTACATCTCTCTCTCTCTCTCTCTCTTTTTTAAGCCTTTGGGTTTTTTTAAAAAAATCTTGCTACAACTATTATTTCTTTATCTTCCTCTCTCTCTCTCTCTCTCTCTCTCTGCCTATATATTACAGACATTCTTATTGGAAATGTTGGAATGATCATAGACACTCTCCATGTTTCCTACTTTCCCACTTTTTATGGATGGAGGAGTTTAGATACAGGGTTGGGAATGTGCAGCTTTCCCTATTTTCTTCCATGGCAACTCCCATTAGCCCTCGGAACATCTGGAGGGCCAGACATTCCCCACCCCATGGTTAGATCATTTTGCCACTCAGTCCTCTGGCAATATACAGTTTATTTTACAGCAGTACATAATGCATGACACTCTGAATGAAAATTTATTCTGGTCCAGAATAATAACATGTGAACGTGTCTGTCAACTGAGATCTTTATTGGGGGCCTTTTATCTTTTTTAAGAAGAGAGAGCAGTAAATATAGGTAAAAACGCCTTTTTAGTGGTAGCACCCAGTCTGCGGCATTCTCTGCTGCAATGCATTATCTTGGCACTTTTATTATTATCTCTTTGATATACATCCAGTTGTCCAACCTACTGTTTTCAGTTGGAACTTTTGCTTCTGCCTGAGTTTACTTGTAGATTGATTTTCTTTTTTAAATAATGCAGATTAGCATTAGTCTAGTTTTAACATGTTTCCCACTGTGCAATTATGATATGTTCAGCAGGTTCTGAAAGCTGACAGCTTTTCAAGTTAAAAGGAATACTAAAGATAGACAGTGCATGAGTAAATAAACTGTAGCTGCCTGAAACAGAACTGGTGAAGCTTATTCTAGTGTTGAGACATGAGGAAATTTACCTGTTAATTTCTGTCTGTCCTTCTACCAGCTAAGCTTTGCCTGTTAATTTCCACCTGCTGTAGCAACTGTGAACCTTCCTGTCTCAATTTTTAAAAATAAACATTCAGATAAACATCCAAGAAACTCACTGAAGCTGATAGAGTATTTCTTCCGTCATGGATGGTGCATCTGATAATAGCTCAGCAGACATCATATTCATCATTATCACAATATTGACTAAAGGTGCTATCAAATTCTAATCAATAATTCCAATCAAATCAGCAGATGTCACTTCTATCCTTAACTGTACATTGGATTTTGCATGTAATAATGATGAGCACAAGTCCCTGCCTATCTGGAATGCTATAAAAAGCTAGTCAATGAATTTACACCCTCTTACTTATTCATGAATGAGTTGTGCCCCTGAATTTTAACAGGCTACGCCTTAAACTATTAGCTGTATATCTGCTTTATGTGATGTTCCTACATAAGCTGGCAGTCCATCAATTCAGTGTCCATACATTTCTGTGAAAGCTATATTATAATTAGAGCTTAGGTTAATACTATTCGGTAACCATAAAACAGACATAAAATAATTATAACTCATTTAGTGAAATTAGAAAAAGAGCAATTATTAGACTCCCATTGTGAGGCTTTGCTGTGAGGGACAGATAATCTATCTGCAAGATGTAGTCTAAGAACATCATTTTGAAAGAAATAAACTTAGATGAAATACTGTTTTGTTTGTGTTTTAATGAAGGCTTGAACTAATAAATACTAGGAGAACAGTTGCAAGAAATAGATGTTCCACTGAAAGAAGAGAGACTGCAGATTTACAACCTGTCTTTATAATATTACCTCATGAGCTAGTATGAGTCTATATGACAGTTTACTCAACTTTTTGTATAAGGCCACCCACTTCTTCATAGGCTCAAGCAACAAATTGTTCCACCTTCTCCTGCTATGTTTTCTTTGGGACCAAGATATATTATGGCTCCAACCTGCAAAAAAAAAAATTATCCCCCTCTTATCAAGATCTCCTTAAATTTCAGGTTTCAAGCCTGACACCTCTTCATGTGCACATGCAGATGGTCAATACTTTCCAGCTGTGGTGGTGACTTACACCAAGTTACAAGGACGAATCACTGCATAGCAAGACCCTCACTGATAGAAAAGGATTACACTCAGATAAATCCAATGACCAGATTTTAGAAATTCTCAGAAGAGATGCCCAGTATCTTTTCCAGGTTAACTTTAAAAAAGTTAATGTAAATATTACAAAAGCCAGAAGAACCCAGCCAACAAAAAGTGGTGCTGGATCAGATTAGAGGTCCTTTCGGTCCTGCATTCTCTTCCTGCAGTGAATGTCTGCAGATGTCTTTGGAAAGCCCACAAGCAGCACACAAGGGCAGTCACACTTAAATTCCTCACCAATTGGCACATATTAAAGGCACAATACTTCAGATATTGAAAGTAATATGTAGCCCTCTTGAGCATTTTTGTTGCTGCTGCTGCTGCTGTTGTTATTATTGACTGAATTTCTGCTCCATTTTTTCCACTACTAGTTAGCGCTCAAAGCCACATGACTGGTAATAATCTTATACTGTATGAATTCAACTGATTGCATTTTGCTTTTGAAGTCATCCAAATTGATTGCCACATGTACATCTCATGGGAAGGAATCCCATTGTTTCTACTGCATGAAGAAGTGGTTCCTTTATTCAGAACCAAGAAAATGGAACTTTTCCAAGCGTTGCTTTTTATTTCTTTTAGTGGCCTCACTCACGGTTGGGCCTTATAGTGCCTGATTACTCAGCAGTGTCAGATATAGGGGCCTGTATGTCAGGGGAGCAGAGATGTTGGTTTGGCCTGTCTGATACAGGCACATGCATGCCTAAGGGGATCTCACTGGGGGCCTATAGAGAAACCATGGGCTGATTCTACTGGGTAGGCCTGGCCTATCTCTCTCTTAATGTTTTCACAGCTTTGTGCCACTTAAAGCGAAATTAATGCTATCCAGCTGCTCCTCACACAGCATCCCCCTTTAGCTATTGCAGTAGAAACCTCAGCCTGTGGTTAGTAGTACAACAGGAGACAGGATTGATGTATAAGCACACCCAGCTGGAGATAGGTAAGCAACCTGAAATGACAGCGGCATACTCTCCAAATAAGCATATTCATTTTTTGTCACATAAAATCTCTTCCAATACGTTCTTCATTCCTTAAAAGGATTAAATCGTGCTGCTTTTGAAGAGGTGGGGAAAGGCATATTTTGATTTTGGGGCGGGGGGAGGACTTCTGGTTTCCTCATTAATCTGAATGTGAAACTGATGGGTAATGCCTTCACTTTTCCCTCTTAAACCCAAACCAAAGATAAGTTCAGAAAACTGTGCCTCTGACAGTTATCAAAGACTGAATGAATGACATCTCCAGAGAGTATTTTTCTGTCACTTAAGCAGTTTACATATTTCTCTATTTAAAAAAAAACACACACCAAAAACACAACATTATTTTTCTTCTTGCAATCACCAGGGACCAGAATGCGCATTTAAGGTCACTGAGGCTATGTGAGGCTCCAGACAGATTCTGCTAGAGTCTGGCTTTTATGATGACAGCATGAAATTTTTGGAATACACCAGTGACTTCTGTGGTCATTGTTAGATTGCCATTAAATAAAAAAAAGAATAGAAGAAAGCCCCTTTTTATTATTATTCCAACGTGGACCAGTTGTGAGGCTTAAAATGGTAAATTAATAGACTTGATTTTGATTTTGGAAACATAGTGTAGATCATATGTATAAATCGTTTCTGTTTCAACCATGTTCTGTCAAGTTGCTTCAAGTTTGGAAGCGGAATCACCGTGAATGAATGAGGGGAGTGAACAGGGCACACTGAAAAACGAAAAAATATATGATAAAATGGGCTTGTTTTATTTATTTCTGTTCTAATCTTTTAGTATATCCCTCAAGCCATTTTGCAGGTGGAGAGAATCTTCAATCTTAATCCTGTGAGCTGGGAGTTCACAGATCTACATATCACTATTTTTCCAGATATGTAGACAGAAAGTGTCCCTTCTCTCTTTTCTAGGTCCATTTAATTGTGCTGTGCTAAGGAATTTTCAACCAACATGCTTTTTTGCTCCCAACTACAAAGCAACACCCAGGACTAAGGAGTGACAGTTTGCATATATCTAATTTTGCTGTAGTACAATTTTTTCCCTATTTTACTAGCTGTGTCTTCTGGGAAAGGGTGACCCTCTCCACTTCCATCCTAAAAATGAAAGATGGGGCATTTCAATTTAGTCAGATCAAAGAACTGTAGCCTATTCAGAGCACAAGATCTTAGAATGAAGGCAGGAAAACCTAAGGAAGGGTATATTATACACTTTATGAAATTTCCTTGCTTTTATTGACTTTAGGAGACCTTTCGTGCTTTTGTTACATTCTTCATTGCATTCAATATCCTGTACATTTTAATGATGGAAGAGAAAGGTAAGATAAACCTGTCACATTTAAACATAGGTCTTTCCTGGGAACATTTTAGATTTGTCTAGGACATCAGGATTCCACTCATGCAAGGATGAAGTGATTTTCATGTTTCCTGCAGCCCTCTGGAGCTCACTGCTGCTGGAAGAGTAAATGCCAATGGAGATTCATGTTCCATCATTGGGTATGGCTCACTCTCTGTCTGTGCACAAACGCCCAGGGACTAGGAGCCTGGACCATCTGTCATCCCAAGTATCCCCTTGTGGGGCAACTTTTTGGTCTAAGTTGTGGAGAAGTGTGAGTTTCCTTGGACTTTTGTTGTCTTCCTTCACACATTCTCTTGTACAGACTCTAGGGGAGGGATTGATCTTTGCCAGGTGCTGCAGGTCTGGCTGTAAATCAATGCCAGTTCCAGATTTTAGGAATCCCCTGTGCAGGACCTTCAATGTTCTCCTTGGCACTGTCACACACTTTCCCTCTGGGCCTCAGAGGTCAGCCTTGGTCCAGAGAATTCCATCTGCTGATGCCAAGTATGGAGGCATAAGAGAAATGCTTGTTATTAAAGTGCCATTTTAGTGTTCTCCCCATTTAAAGACAGAACCCCCTTCCTGCACTTCACACCATGAAAATGTAATCTTTCATAGTGCATTCTATGAAATGGAAAATTATTGCTGATTTACAATCTATGAATTACACAATAATTTCTTTATTAAGAACAGCTAAATACATTTTAGAACTCTTTCCCCCGGAGGTGCATAAAGCAAGCATGTGGCAATGTGAATACCACTTTAATACAAAACAATCATCAACCAAGGTCCACAAGAGGGAGAGAGAAAGAGAGAAAGAGCACTCTACACTGAGTAATTATCTATATTTACAATTTATTTTAATCACCTTGACCATTCAATTACTGCATATTTATTTGGTCCTCACCACATATTTACAAAGGAGTTACATGGCGAAACTGAAAAACAGGACTACATTAGCTAACTAATGAGTAAAGCTGAGAATACTACATTAGCTAACTAATGAGTAAAGGGGAGAGAAATTGAGAATTAAAAAAACAAGGTCAAGGGGTCCAAGCTCAAATATAAAGACTCTTGTGTAACCCTAAATGTGGGGATACAATGCAAGGTGAAGGTATGTTCCTTCTCTAGACTTCTCAAGCTTAATAAATATCAATTTTTTTCCACCAAAAGTACTTTATTTTCTGTTACATAAGCCAAGGCTTGTGGTCATATCTGTGAGAGTCAGTCTGCAATGTCAGACCCGTATTAATCAGCTGATTAGAGACTGTTAAGATGGTACTTCGACTTCAAATATATTCACAATTTTCATTCTACAACTTGGTCCAATCTGTATCATGCCTTACCTTTTGGCTGTTAACATTGACAGCATCTCTTTTTATTGGACTCCTGATGATGCCTACTGATGTTTTATGCATAATGATGCTCAAATTTAATTGAGCTGTAAGCTTCAGTTTAATTATGAAGCTTCATAATACCTTCAGCACTTTTTCTTCTCTGATTACTGTAACTGGTTTGCTCTAACCCCTCTAAAATCTTTCATCTATTAAAGCGTGAGTAGACAAGCCATTTTTAGGAGAAACCCTAATTAGACTATTGCAATTATCTTACTGTATCTTCAGCATTTTAAGAAAAATCCTTATGAAATGTACCTTGAGGAATATGAAAAACATTCATGTTTAATAGTCTCAGTCGTATGTAGGCACCATGATAGAAACCACAGAAGTTATGATACAGAAGCACTGTATAACATATTTCTCAAACTTTTTTGTGGCTTAGCATATTGTTGGAATATTTGACACATTTTTATATGTGACAAGTGTGTTTTGTTTGTTTTTACATACAGATACTACAGCAATAGCATGGTTTATTACTTCTGTTCCCAGCTCCTCAGCCATGTCTTAGGTCCAGCCTTAGAGATACTCAGAAATATCCCTAGTCATAACTTGAGAACTTTATTTTGTTGGAGTGCTATTTCTAAAAGCCACTGGGTTGTATTGGCTTGATGAATCTGAGATTGGTATTCCACAAGCAAAGTGTTCCAAACTCTGCCCTTAAGCCACAAGAGCATGGATGAAAAAAGCAAACAGTGTAGGCAGAAAGGGTATGTGAGTAAACACTGAAAATTGACTATTGTTTTTGAGGGAGGACCAAAGAATGTGAAAGATGAACGGTGGGGAATGAAAGTAAGCTGTACCAGTAACTGGTACTTTTCCTAATAAGAGACCCTCAAAGCTAAATACAAAGGAAAGAGTGGTTCTTCAAGACAGAACATTTATTGTCCATAGTGTACCATATCTATCACTAATGTTATTGGTATATTCCCCACCATCCGTACAATGTTCTTCTTGTCTCAGTTAGTTCAGTGACATTTACAGTGTCTTTCTGTGGGGTGAGCTGTCACTGATGCATGTCATAGTTTATATTTGTCTACATTTGTTCTCAGGGAGGCAAAATTTAGAACTATGGTGCTTCCAGTAATGATAATTTCTTTCATTAGAGTCTCTCAGTTGAAGCCTTTCCATCTGCATTCAATTAGCATGCATGCATGCACTCTCTCTCTCTCTCTCACACACACACACACATCAATAAATACCTATAGAAGAGAAGCTCCAGCAGGAAGATCTGTTTCTTATATATTTATTAAAGAATTTTAAAGATTTCCTGAAGAGATGCAGTTTCTCAGAAATTACTTTTAAAACTGAAGTTTCAAGGGGGAAAGGGTGGAATTTTTGTTCCGTTTGGCAGAGCCCATGTTGTGTGTTTCAGCTAGAGATGTAACACCAATGCTCCCCAAACAAAACAAATTTGAACTTCAGTCATATTAAAAAAAACATATACATATAAACAACCCTACTTGTCTACTGGCCTGATTCTATTATATGATAAGCATTACCATCAACAATGATTATATTCTCTGTCAACTCTTCTAAGTATTTTTATTGATTTGTCTATAAATACATAAGATTCCCACCACCACCCATGAGATGGAAATAGGCAGGACTTACACCCAGGCAGCTGATTGGAAAACTAATGGTCAGCATCCTATTGCTAGTCTCAATTAGAATAGACTCATTGACTTAATGAAATTTAGCTAACTGTTGACTTAGCATCCAGCAGTTGATTTAATGGGTTGATCTACTCTGCTTGGGATTAGTAACAGGATACTGGCTAGTGTCTACATGATATAGGGGTAGATAGTACCTGACAAACCATGCAAAAGCAGTACCTACTCAGGTACAAGCGTAGCTTTAGATCCGAAAAGCGAGGGGGCTTTGCCCCATCAACAAGGCAGAAGAGGCCACTATCTGTGTGGCAACAGACTCTTTACACACTGGACTACTGGACTGACAACAATATACAATATTTAAGAAGCATAGGATACCAACCACCCAATGGGTCAAACCAGACCTGCATTTCTTACACTGAAACATTTCCATCCCCATGTGTTTCCACGTCACCATGCAGCATGTGGGGCCTCTACAATAGCTTATGGTTTATTATTATGGCTTATGAGTCTCTCAGTGAGGAGACAAGTGCTTTCTTCCTCAGTTCATACTGTTTCGGTAGACCAAGGTGTACCATAACATCCTCCCAGAGTAAATTTAGAAGGGACCACCTGCTACAGTAAAGTTACACTTGGACCACACAGCGTGGCATGGGTGACTCATGGGCACGGCAGTTCATTTTGCCAGAAATGTCTGCAGCTGCCTTTCCCCATCCCATTGAAATGAAAGGTGTTCCCTGGGACCAGCTTCAGAGATGGATTGTTATACAAAACTCTGCTTTCATGGTAATATATGCAGATGAGTTCAGCTCCGTTAGCACTGCCCCACATTCACTCCTGTAATTTTGTGCCAATCTCATCTGTGAGAGTAAGCAGCTTTGGTGCCACAGTATGCCAGCTTCTGCAGCTGGTTTCTGCCTGTGCAAATACGTTTGACTCTTTAAAAGAACTTTCCCCCGTCTGATATGGTATGGAAAGGATCCCACCTCCCTACCAATGTATACCAATAGCCTGGTCATCTTTGTTTACTTTGTTTGGGCCTAGCAAAGTTCTTTCTGATCATCAAAGACACCATTCCTTCTGTTTGTGTTGGCTGTTGATGGTTAAAAATAAGACAACTATAATAATAGCTTGACACTTCTTCTCACCTGTTTCTATTGGACTGACTACAATGCATAATTATTCATGGCAGCTGTGTTTCAGTACCTCAAAAGTTATCTTTTAAGATCAGACTTGTTCAAAGGGCTTAAGCTATACACTGCTGAGGTCTTGGGACTTGCCTCAGCGCAAAGGTGGTAGGTAAGTGGCCTGTTGGACTCTCTGACCGAGTGCTAAGCGCTCCTTAGGGAGGCTTGGGCACCACAGCAGCCATTATCATTTCCACAGCTAAAGAAGTGAAAGCTGAGGCACAGAAAGTGTAGCAAACTAAATATGATCATTGCAGAGTACCAAAAGCAATGTTTTGGAAGCAGGTGTTTCAGTACGCTGCAGCTGTTTGGAAACCTTTCCTTGTACATCCGAGTTACTACCTTGATGCTTCCAAACATTACATCTGAGGGGGAATCAGTAAGAGAATGTACCTAAGTTATGTACTGCATTGTGAATCAAGACAAAAGACCATATCTTAGGGCTGAGAAACCTTGTGGATGGTCTCCAGGACCCTTCATCCCCAAAATAACAGTGTCCAGTAATCAAGAATGTCACTTGTTCCCCATATCTGGCATATCTGGGGCACAAATTTATGAAGGATTTGTAACTCAGCTCAGCTGAAATCACAGCTTTCTTTAAGTAATGTGGATTCTTAAATCCTGTTCCAGAATAGATGGAAGGGT
>NC_135783.1:217324471-217359471 GCF_051106095.1 Pogona vitticeps | reverse complement strand
TGGGATCCTGAACTAGTTCATGAAACAAACCACGAACCAGACTGATTTGTCCTTTTTTCTGGTTTGTGCCCATCACTAGTCAGGGCCAAAACCTGAGGGAGGGATGGGTCCTTGTGATGTTACAGGCAGAATAGACAAGAGCCAGGCAAAAAAGCAGGCAGGACAGGCTTACAAACACCTTTGCACTGAGCTGAGCCAATGCCCTTGGTAACAACCTGCACCAGAGTCCAGACACAGTAATCGGTACCTGAAATCTAACAGGCAAGCTAAACGTTGCTTTTTGAATATATAGAATTTAGCTCTGTCTAGCCTTCCTCTGCTCAAAATAAGAGTTTTGAATGTTTATATTTTCAGCATAATTAGGATCTAGTCTGGCCTCCTGCCAGCAGAGTGATAAATGTTACCAAATTAAGTCAAAGATCTTATTTTAGATTTAAGTTTCTTGTTGTTTAAAGGAGTTAAATACTCTCTATTACTCTCTTTCCATCTGACAACAAAAACCAAGCAACTCCTCCAGTCCTCATCTTTGACCACCATTTTGCTGAGAGCTTGTTTATCTTATCAATTAGAGGAGTTTTTGAAAAGAAAGAGGTGGGGAGGGAATAAAGAAGGAAAAGGATCTGCTGTCTTAATTACGCATCCAGGAGACAGGCTGCATAGATAATGCCCCAGACACAGCCTCATGAGGGGAAAACTGTGTTTGCTCTTTAATCCGAGTTTTATGTGGTTTAGGTTAACACCATTTGTAAAAACTGTTATGGCCAGCCCACCCTTAGCAGTTGCACAGTTAGGATTGGGGGGGGGGGAGACTAAGAGGATTTATCGTTAATAGCTTTACCCAAAAGCCATCAGGCTCTTCAGCAGACGGGGCAGGGAACCTTCTAATGGTGTCTGCGTATACAAGCATTTAAAATGATAAAAGAGGCCAGCAGAAAACTACACCAGGCTTTCTCAGATTGTTTATGTCAGCAACATGACTACTGCCGCAGTAGGAGCAATTACTAACAGACATGCTAAAAACAGTTAAATTTCCCCATCTTTCACAGTGAGTAATACTTCTCACTCCACAGAGTGCGAGACGGCTTTGCAGAAACAGGTAATCATGTTTCCTTAAACATCCTAATTTTCACACTAAATATCAGCTCCTCATATTGGCCTAGCAGCTAGTTCCCTTCAGCATTCTTTAGAGGCTGAAGCCCTTTATTTGATCTTTTAACCCGTTCTATTGAAAAGCTTTCTTCCCTTCAGTATTGTTCAAACTATGTGAAGATGTCATTTGTCCAGATTTAGGCCACAGCTTGGAAAAGTGGTGTTTTTAAAAGTTTCAGCTCCCAGAATCCCTAAACTACCTTAGGGATTCTGGGAGTTGTAGTCCATCTAAAAAAAATATTTTTTTCCGAGTGAAAATGGGGGAGAAGAGTAGAGTTGCATGACTGGGGATTTGGGCTATACATGTGGGCAAGAGAAACGGGTTCAAGTTTTGACTGGCTTTTTACATACATGATTTTCCAAATAATGATAATAGTTCTTCCTGAATTTGCATCAATATATGTAAATAAACTCATGCAAATTTTATTTATTTGCCTTCTTTTTAGGTGAAACATGTCCTCCATATTTGGGTAATATGTAAGTTGGCACCCTGTCTCTAGCAATGACAAATGCCCAGTTCAAACATGCATTCCAGGTTCTAACAACAACGGAGATGTCGTCCTGTCTTATTTTCCTGGTTCCTTAACTGGCATTGAACTTTAGTTTTCTAGCTTGGATGGTAACCAGGATCTTTGCACTGAAGCTAATGTGTGACAGGAAGAGGAAAAGTATAAAGGAAGAGCACTCAGAATCAATGCTGGAGTGGTGAAATTTGAAGTAGACGCACTTATCATTGCTATGCCCATTCCCTTACCCAAGGACCAATCCAAATAGGCAGGCAGCTTATGTTGACCCATATTAACCAGTTCTAGTTGTTTTCACCTCTGTCAAGATCATCTCCTTTGTATAGTTAATGGGCCATAGCTGCCTGTTTAAAATACTTTGCATCATGACAGGAAAAATTCACAGCAACGTATTGTGTTTTTTTTTTTTAGAAAATACATGCATTTATTCATCTGCTTACTCATCTGCTACAAGGATTGCAGCTAAGTGTGGAACGAACATGAAAGTCTGGGAGGGGTGCAAGATGATATCATTATCCCGGCTCATGAAACAGTCCCAGACCTCTGCCCCTGGAAGCCCCGACCTCATTACAGTATACCGCTGTTCATTCCTGAAGCTCATCCACAGTTGTGTAGAACATGGTTGATGCAGTCTTAAAAGCTGGTCAAAAGTATCTAGCAGGTGTGCAGGCAAAGGGACATTAGAAACATTTCCGGAGGCTCGCTTATTTGTTTACCCCCTTTTATCATCATCATCATCATCATCATACTGAAGACATTTCAATACCTCCTGTGAAAGGGATGAAACACAGGTCATCTCTAGTTAAATTGTGAAGACGATATAATATGAACAAATTATCAGGAATACTTCTGTTGGCTTTTTCTACTTAAGGTGTTGCTGTTACAACTCACACTTCAACATTTGACTTTTATCCTAGGCAGCCTATGGTTCCAATGGGGAGAATGACTCATCTCTAAACTTTGGAGTGAGCCATCCCTATGTTTCAGCCATGAGGCATCTCTTTTATTTGTATTTGCCTTTCATCTGCTAATCTGGATTAACAGAGAAAAACAATGTTTATTTTGGGCAAGCTAATTATCTTCGTGCATTAAAAAGTTGAAATAAAAAGCCTAATAGAACCTTCTGTGATGCCAATATCTGAGCTACCTTCACCACTACGGAGAGCTTTGCCATATGATGTCTCCACACTGGTTACCACATTTTATCTTGATAGTATTGGCAACTTTATTTGGTCACCCCAACAGCATGTGGGAAGTGGTGAGGCAAATTCCCATAATTTGTCATCATATATTTCCAAGCATGATTTGAAGATGTTGTGTTTGTTGACATTCTTCTTTCAAAACTGTTCTTTTGAAAACATCCACTATAGTAGAACTGATGGACTTTGCAGGTAATATTTCTGTAAATTCATGCATGTGTGTATAAACAGTGAAAAGCAAGAGCCAGCCTAGAAGTAGCTAGCCATCAGGACATGCCCTAGAGAGACTTGCATCATATCTCTTAAAACATCACTGAGTGACTATGTGCTGTATCCAACAGCATCACTGGGCTCAGAGGAAATGCTTCTATTACTGGAAGCAAGAGGGGAACAATCTCCAGCCACCATGCTCTAACCATCCTCCAAATATTTGCCGAAATACAAATGTGAGGCCAATACCTCAGTAGTATTATGATCATCACACTGGATTTAGTTAGATCTTGTGGGCTATGATGACCTATTCATTCATTCATTCATTCATTCATTCATTCATTCATTCATTCATTCATTCATTCAGGTTAGCCATTATGGAGTTGTTGTGAGGCTGGAAGAGAAAAAGCCACATCATCTGTCCTCAGTGTGTGTGTGCATGCATGCATGAGTGTGTGTGTGTGTGTGTGTGTGTGTGTGTGTGTGTGTGTGTGTGTGTGTGTGTGTGTGTGTGTGTGTGTGCATGCCCACGCGTGCGTGCAATCATGGGGAGTGGTGTTAAAATGGAATCAATGAAATCTTGCTCTTTGAGATTAAAGTTGTCCTTTTAAGTCTCAATCTGATTCCCTTGCTGTTCTGTGTTGATGAGCAAACCATTTCGGAGAAGAGCATTGTAGTTCACAGCCATCCAAGCTACAAAAATATTCAAGCAGCACTGGCAGAGTGGTCCTGTCCATCTCAGTGGAGAAGCAATTCTAGCTATGTCCGTTGTGACTTACTCCCAGGCACATGCACATTGAATTGCAGCTTTTAGGGGCTAAGAAAGAAAAGGGGCCAACAAAACACATGCTCTGGACTTCTGAGATTCCACATAGAACGTTTTAGACATTGGAAATGCTACTTTTTGGGGAATATAACTCCCAGAATGACAGAAAAATTGTAATCCCCAAAAGTAATATTTCCAAGGTCAGGAAAATATGTGAGAAAATTGTGTGCCATGTGAAGCTTGCACGGGAGGGTCAGGAGTTGGTCAGACAGTATATATGTCTTTCAGGACAAATAGAGTTCCAGATTTGGCTGGTGTAGTTCATTTGTAGATATTTTGAGAGAAATGATAAGCATTTCATTACATGATATTTATTTCTAGACTACATTTCAGTTTTCCAGTTCCAAAGCTTCATACGGCAGGGGTGGGGAGAGACCTGAATAACCTATTTAGTAAACCAAGCTCATCATAAATGAGACAAACAGTAAAATCTACGAAATGCAAACAAACAAAGCCATGTGGTCCTTACACAAATCAAAGGCAAGGGCAGACAATACCTTTATTGGACCACTCAAAAAATGTGGGGGGGGGGCAGGGGCAAGCTATCTTTTGATCTAAATCAGGCTTCCTTAGACTGTGCACTAATATACTGTGGACAGTGAAGAAAGAAAATATATATGAGAGCTCAATACAGCATTTTGAACTCACCTTTAAGAAGCATATATGGCACCATCACCTACCAAGAAATTTTGGGGCTCTTATATATACTGTATTTTCTATCTCCACTATCCACAATATATTGGTGCTCAGCCTGAGGAAAACTGAAAGCTAGCTGTTGTTCAGTTGTTTCATCATTCATTAGGCATCCTTTAGTCTTGAGAGACTATGGTATCATGCTCTGTATGGAGGACTTGGAACAGCGTCTAGTGTGGCTGAGGAGGCCAGTTCGAGAGTGCCAGTCCCTTCTACACTGAAGACAAATCCAATCTGTCCAGCTCCCTGATTTTGCTGCTTTTGTGACTTCCGCTTTGCCTTGGCCTGCTGGACAAGGGTCTCTTCAAATTGGGAGAGGCCGTGATGCAACGCCTGCCTCCAGGCTGAATGCTCATATGTTAGGGTTTCCGATCTTTTGAGGTCCATTCCTAAGGCCTTCAGATCCCGCTTGCAGATGTCCTTGTATCGCAGCTGTGGTCTCCCTCTGGGGCGATTTCCCTGCACTAATTCTCCATACAGGAGACCAGTTGTTTAGTGGTCCAATAAAGGCATTACTTGTCTTTGCCCACAAAATTCAAGATACATATAGCCAATTATAATCAGTGTTACATGTGAAAGATTTTTTTAAAGCTTCTTTACTTTTAAAGGCATAGTGTGGATTTTGTGTTCTTTAATTTGAATAGCATTCTTAAAATGGGAGCCACCACCAAGAAGGCATTTCTCATGCACAGTGAGGAGAAAGAGGGCAGGGATAGGTTTTACTCCCTGTATCATAAAACTGGCCAGGTGATTCTGAGTATTGTGGAGGGAAGGAAGGAAGGAAGGAAGGAAGGAAGGAAGGAAGGAAGGAAGGAAGGAAGGAAGGAAGGAAGGAAGGAAGGAAGGAAGGAAGGAAGGAAGGAAGGAAGGAAGGAAGGAAGGGAGGGAGGGAGGGAGGGAGGGAGGGAGGGAGGGAAGGAAGGAAGGAAGGAAGGAAGGAAGGAAGGAAGGAAGGAAGGAAGGAAGGAAGGAAGGAAGGAAGGAAGGAAGGGTGAATTCCAAGCTCAGCATACACTCATTCTATTCATAATGAAAATGGGGAGCATCAGCATTATGTAGGCAAGTTTGGCAAGAGAACGACACATGGACAGACACATAACTTGAAACAAAGAGAGAATTGGGTGCTTCTTGCATTCCCTCTTGACAAGGAGCAGCCAAATGTGTGAAATTTCAGCAGAGCGGCAAGAGTGAAAAATACTAGGAAAGAAACGAGTGTCAAGTGAAAAGTATGACACTTGGCGGAACAGCCTGCCAGGACTGTAACCTGTGGTTCCAGGGAGTCTAGAGTTCCGTCTAGGAAACCTAACCTGATGCTTAAGAGACTAAGCCTTCCCCAATTTAAAACCCACAGCCCTCCTCCTGTGGAATGTACTTTCAGATAAATGGAATAGTCAACCCAGCCAAGCAAGCAAGCCATGTTATCTGGGTTCTTCTCTTTAAATTGATCAGCAGAAAAATAGCTCTGCTGACATTTAGATGGCTATAATTTGGCCATGGGTGGAGGAGGGGGAGGGCATCTTTGAAATATACAGGATGGCTCATCCTATTCTGTACTACGGTATTATTTCTTCTGGTATGTGCAAATAATAATAAGGAGGTAGGCTGTTCCTTTTTTTGTATTAAGCTGTTGTCACAACTAGGGACCAAGGTAGTTTCAATGTCCTTTTTGTTCAATGATACAGTATTTGCAAAACGTGAAAAGAGGAGGGAGGGAGGTAAGAAAACACTATTAGTGCAAGATCAGATATTCAGAAATTATAATGAATGAAAACAATTTCAGGGAAACTTTAGCTCTAGTGGAAGGTCTCCACCATCCAAAACCCATGAAATGATTATTAGAATATCTCTTTGCCCTTGACAACATGCACCAAGAAGCTCACATTCAAGGAGAGCTATTAAACCCAATGTGCTGGAGAGTGGGGTACTCCAGTTCCCAAAATGCATTCTCCTTCTAGCTTTAGTTTCCTATTTTCCACCACAGTAAGCTGGATGGAAAACTCACTTGAGTCAAAGCACAGGAGTCAAGAGTTCACCTCTCTGGTGTGACTTCCAGGAGAAGAGCCAGCCTCTGTAGCCTTGGACCAGCTGTACAATCCCAGAGTGCCCACAGAAAAAGGGCCTAAGCCACTCCTGAGTACTCTATACCTAGAAAACCATAAATTCAGTTGTCATACATTGGAACTGATTTAACAGTATCTAATTAATTAGTCAGTTGATGTTTTATACCCATTGAGCTCATTCTCATTCTCCTTGTGCTGTTTTAGGCTCCTCCTCCTTCAGGATTTTTTTCTAAATGTTTTGTTCCCTGCCAACACCCTTACAATGACTTCACTATTCCCCTAAGCCTGCTGGTACTTTCCTCTTGTATGTGGATGGTGTCATCTTGGTTACATATGGGCTAGTACCTAGAGAACTGATAGCTCTGTTAGTGTAGGTGGTATAATACAGATGTGAACTGCTACTAGTTGTAATATATGAGAATGTATAATAACGAATACAGTGAGCCTATAATGCAACATGTCTAATGCATAGTCTGAACATTTGTTGTTAATGTTTGTGTCCAAACCTGATAAGCTTGGAATAAAAAGAATGTATTATATTTTTAAATGTATGTTTGCACTAAACAGTTTTGAGATTTTTGACAAAGCCTTGAATCAAAAAAAAAAATACCAGAGGGGGAGATATATTGCCTCAGAAAGTATTTAGCAACTCTCCTGCCCTAGAAGTTGTTCAACAAAGGCTGCATAGTCTTAGGGTGCTGCTGTAGCTGTAGATTTCCTGCATCATAAGGGTTTGGAGTACACGAGTCTTTCCTGGTCTACTGAACTACATCTCCCATCTCCCAGAGTAGACTATGTCTAGATGGGCGGCATATAAATGCAATAAATAAATAAATAAATAAATAAATAAATAAATAAATAAATAAATAAATAAATCTCTCCCCATCAGAATGGCCTGCTGGTTGGGGAGGATGGGAGATACAGTCAAACAAATCTAAAGCATGCCAGTTTGGGTCCCTTCCAGTTTAATAGCTGCCTACCCACACCATTCCACAACTTGTAAAATATTCTCCAGTTGTTTGGTTGTTCTTGCAGGATCTTCTGTATGTAAGGGTCATTGCTAGTCTGGATCCCTGAAGCCTAGGATTCGCCTGTAAAGAGGCTTGGCTGTATTGTTTGAAGATCCTTAGGAACAGATTAGATATATCATCCATGTAAATATCCACTAGAGATGGGGACGACTCACCATTTTGGCGAGTCGTACTGCTTCGTGGGTTGTCAAAAGTTGACAACTCACTAAGCACGAAGTTGCCCCATGAAGCGATGAATAACAGAGTTATTCATTGATTCGTGGGGGGTATGAAAAAAAAACAGCCTTGCCCCCTGCTGCCACCACCAGCAGCCCTGCTGCCACACACACACACCCCGCTGCCACCCTCCACTACCACACCACAGCAGCTAAGGGAATCCAGGATGTCCTTTGCTAAGATGACAACTGCAGCTTCCCTACTCTAAATGAAGCCACAGCCGCCATCTTTACAAAGGGCAGCCAGTTCCCCTTTTTACACGCCATGGCTGCAGAGGCCTGTGGCAGTGACGATTACGGTAAGGAGTTGTCGATGGGAGGGGGCTAAGGTAGAGAGAGGAAGGGGTAGGGTAGGCTGTGGGGGGGTGGCTGCCTATCGGCCCAATCAGCGGCCTGTAGGCAGAATATTTTTTAAAAAAATTATGAAGGATGAATAAAATGGGGAAATATTTGTCAAGCCGTATTCGTCGGGACTTAAAAGTTGACAAATACGAATCAATGAATATTTAACAAATCACCTATTTTCGTCAAAAAAAAGATCCATTTTTATATTCATCCCTATCTCTAATGTCCACTGTCAGAATAAAAGGATCAGGTTACAAACCAGTGTTTCCTAGGCATTTCAAAGAGACTTCCTTTCATAAGGTACTCTTAACCTCTAAACTCTTCTGAATCAAAAATTTGGGGGGGAAATACAGTATAAGATTGGAAAGATCCTGATTGCCCAACCTAAAGAGATGAAATTTCCTTCACTTAACCTAAAGGCAGTCATGATCTTTAACAGCATAATAGGACATGGTGATGACAAAAGCATTGAAACGGCCTTAAAAATGTTTTACTGCTACTCATCATTCCACTGTTGTGGGAGAAATTGTCTGAATATAAAGTTAATCTTAAAGATGAAAGTATTGCGAAGGCCAAGCCTGTAAAATCATGAAGGCCCTCATTATACCTCATTTGGGCTTCCCACCACATGTGATGTTCTATTTTCTTTGGCAAAATGGGGAGAATTTGTGGTAGGAAAAAGGGAAAAGGGAAGGAATAATAACCATCACTGTGGATTTTATGTAAACGATGGTGGTTTTATTTCCTATAATGGAGGAAGGAGCATCCTATTCCCTTTGCCTCACACAGTGAGAATTGTTAGGTCCATCCAGTGTCTTACTGAAATCAACTGTACTTAAGCAAGCTGAATTCTGCTGTACTGTCCCTAAGGGCAATAGAACTGACTTCTCCTTTTTGTGAGAGCAGACTTGTACAGAAAAATTCCCTGAGCGTAGGGAAGACTGGACAACATGAGTCCTTCCTATAATAAAATACAGGAAAACAAAACATCATAATAAATTTTAATTTCTACAGGAAGCCATATCAATTGTGCAAGATCCTGCTTATTTAACAAATAGTCTCCAATGTACTATTATCTGATATCTTCTCCTTTTAACTTCTTTACGCTCTAGGCAGCAGTGTTCCACATTAAGATGCGGTGAGATGTTTCCAGTTAGCAGGCTTACATTTGCAGTAGGAAATGCCAGGAGTCAGCATACGTCTACAGAGATAAAAACTCTTATATACAGGTCAAGATAGATTTTGTTTTCCCCTTTGACCCTAAACATACAGAAATGAATTAGCCAGACAGCTATTAAAGCTGTTGGCAGAAGAGAACTATTAGCTCAGTTGCAGGGCACACTTTAAAAAGGAAACAGTTCCTCTTGTTACTGGAAACGGCTTGATTCATTGATGGTTCCATACGTCCCATTATGCTGACAAGATGACCCAGTCACTTCTCAGCTTATAGTTTCTGATAATATGGGTTTGGACATTGAGAATGGCCATAGATACAACCATCATGTTTTCCTAAATGTTTCCATCTGACTTCTTTCAAAGGTTAAAAACTTTTTAAAGTCTTCTAAATATATTGTGCCTCCTTAGCACTCTTGCTCTCATTTCTTCTACTCACTGAAAATATGCGCCAGCATCAAAGAGTGTCTGGTGCCTGCAGGAGGTGAGATTTTTTTCAGCTTCTCGCTGCTAGACAGGTTAGCAGATAGTTTAATTTTAATTTGGAGGGTTGCAAGGTGTGCAGATGCAACAGCTAAATCCAGAGCGAGCAGAAAGCTTAAAGAGAAAGATGCACTGAATAGGCTGCTAAGTAGTCAGATGTTGCTGAGGTCATTGATGCCATACCAGGTCACTGAGTTAAGTACCAAGTGCTCGTAATAGCTGCTCTTCCTATAACTGTCACTTTGCATTTGTCTACAGAAATGGATGGAGGAAGATAAAAGATCTAGGAATAAAGTAGGCAGAATAACATATAATTTCACCAGGTAAGCTGCATTATGCCTCTGATGCATCTGATTTCGAAAAAGCTATGTTGGCTTTCTTCTGTGAGTGTTCGTCCCAATTGGAGAAAAATACTCCTGGCTCACATGTATTGGGATAAGAAAAAACTGCAAGGATGTCGGTGGAAACTTACTTGACACAATTAAGCCCTACAGTAATAAGAAAGAAAGAAAGAAAGAAAGAAAGAAAGAAAGAAAGAAAGAAAGAAAGAAAGAAAGAACGAACAAACAAACAAACAAACAAACAAACAAACAAACAAACAAACGAAAGAGGAAATAGCCCAGAGACAGGACCTCGAGGTAGCAAGGAGAAAGTGATACATTGGATGAGATTTTACATTTTCCTGTACATACTGCCCAGAGATCTGATGCTGTTTGTCATGTGAAAGGATCAGTGTAGAAGCAACACACACACACAGAGAGAGAGAGAGAGAGAGAGAGTTTTGTAGGAAACAGGCAGGTGCAATCAAGCAATATGGCTAAGATCCATAAAGCAATCTTACGTGAACATGCCTACAACAGCATATGGATAGCTAGAAAACTGAAGGGTGCTGTAGTAGGAGAGTCATTGTCTGGGGAGGTAAAGTAACAGAAACTCTTATGAATAAGCCAGGCAGCTGGCTGCTGAGCCTAGAAGACTTACGTTTTTCACTGCAGATTCAGAATCCTCCAGGACAGTTATATTCCAAATTAAGTAAACTTTTCAAGCTGTGTACTTCCTCAGGCTCAGTATTGCTTTCCCTTCTCTACAGCACTCATAATGAGGTCTTATCTATAGTCCTTCTAGGACTATACTACTTTAAATGGTCATTAGGAGATCATGTGCTTGAATTATGTTCCATGTCCAAAAAAAAAATGCCCAGAATATGGAATTTGCCACATCAGAGAATAAGCTATGCTAATCCTCTGACAGGCAACTTATCTTTGCTCAGGGCAATAAGTTTGCTTTCACATATGACAGTGTTCAAAGAAGTAATAAATTTCAGACAAGTTGTGCCAAGTTTTTCAGAAAACTTGAATCAGGTTTGAGAGCTAGAACCAATTTATCATTCAGATAAACTTTCTTTGATACATATTCGTAGCAACCAATAATTCCATTAATATTTACATCCATATCCTTATGCGTCAACAGCTTCTGGTTGCCAACAGGGTATGCAGCAGAGAACATTTCCAACAAAAACTTTGTGAATATAGAATCCAACGTTAAGGTAACATTCTGAAGATGTATATTCATAAGAAGGCCTTTGCACAATTAGCAAAACCATTTAGAAATTGCCTAGGCCTTCTCTGCATATATTCTTGCTAGCCTGATAACATGTGGCTCACATTATACATCACTTTTTCCCTGTTTTTCAGCTCTTTCTCTTGAGGAAACCTTTGCTTGTAGACCAGAATCCTCTTGCGTAGCTACGCAAATGGCTTAACGTTTGGAGGAAATTTCTCCAAGTTAAGAAATTATCATAGACATTACAGTTGCACACTGAGTCACACAACTCAGTAGGCAACAGTTAATGTCTGCAGAGATTTTCTTAAGGCCATTTACTTCCAAAAGCTACACCATTTGTGTTATACCAGTTAGCCAAGAGGATTTGGGCTGTAATGTGAAGGTTTTGTTATGAATATTTTGTGAGGTGTAGTGACTGAAGCACACAAAAGGGATGCAAGTACATTCTGAAGCTTTTATGTCAACTCACTGTTTTCTGTGTGTATCTAATTGCTTTATTTAAATTTGCACTGGAGAACTCTTGATACTCCAGATGTTTTTGGACTGCACCTCCCTAGCTAAGATAGTTTAGAGTGGGGAATGGCTTTGCAGTCCAGAAAGCTCTTCAACACTGTGGAGCTACAGTCCAACAATATCAGACAGTTCTCTTCCTTGGTTTAAATAATTCACTGAACTATGGAAAAATCAGTACATGGAAGTCAGCAAATTAAGATTCACACGTTTCGGTACAAACTACACTGATGATTATAGATACATCCTGCCAAAGTGCAGCAGGGTGAAGGTTACAATTTGGCAGCAGACCCTCGTTACTTAATCACTTGTAAGGGGATTAGACACATTTAAATACAACAAAAGAAGAACAAAAGAGTCCTGTGGCACCTTTAATACTAGCAAGTTTTATTTGGCATGAAGATTCATGGACTGCAGCCACAATCCACAGCAACTTATACCAAATAAACATTGCTTTTCTGAAAGATGCGTCATCATGAGTCCTCATTGATTTTCTTGCAATGGACTAGTTCAGATATCTCTTTGAAAAATTTAAGCAGGATAGGTCTCTCAAAGGCTCTTCTAACCAGGACAGCTAATAGGAGACCTCTCATTCAAAGGGAGGGTATTTCTGATTACCCATGGCTACTGAATATGAATGATCTTGTTTGTTATCTGTTCTGTTTGTCTTATGATCCCCTGCTAACACACAGGAGCTGGGTTGAAGACCCTTCTTCGCCAACACTATTGGACAAACAGTGGAGAAAAGCCATTGTCTCCACACCATGCTTATGGACTTCCAAGAAGCACCTGGATGGCCACAACTGGAAATGTGATGCTGCACTACCTGGACCCTTGGTGAATGGGGTGGGGGTAACATCCAAGACTTTTTTAAAAAAATGATGACTTCCAGAATCCCACAACCAGCACAACCAGTGGCCATATTGGCTCAGGAAATCTGGAAGCTACATTCTAGAAGAGTAAATTCTCCAAGCTCTGATTGTATCCAATACAATTCTAGCAGAAAAAAAAGGAGTAATAAGAAATTCAGTAAGAATTGTGCAAGCACTAGTGTAATAAGGTAATAAGAAGCAGTGAAAGCAGTTGTACAAAGGCTCAGTCAGAATGGACAAACACTGGCTCTTTGGCTTACAAACAGGGATGAGCACCAGTCTCTAGAGTCGGACACAACTGGACTTAATTCTCAAGGGAAACCTTTACTTTTACCTATCGGTGAATACAACTTTATTTTCTTATATATGTTCTTATATTATCTCATTAAATGGCCAGTATCCTATTGCTGATTTATATTTGCAAAAGATAAATTATGCAAGCGGCCCCACACTCGGGAGTTATTAGCAGTATTATTATTTTCATTTATATAAACTGTTTTTCTCTCTAAAGATACCCAGAATGTCATACACGACAATTCAAACAGCCATTACATGTGCAACGAAGAACAAACAAATAAAAATGGAAATGGAAATTAGCAACAACCAAAAGCCTACCAAACGGTTTTATCTTTTGTACATTACTTACATAATGCATCACCACAGAGATAGCAGAATGGCAATCTAACAACATCCCAATGCCCACCAAAACAATCCCTCCTTATTGGGATGTCATCTTTTGCAGGGACTCTGGAAGAGAATTCCACAGCATAAGGACAAGCACAATAGCTTTTATTGTTGGTACCTTTAGAAGGGCACTTCCAGATTCCTTCAGAGGTTCATACGGGCAGAGGCAGATATGTGGTCCCAAGCCATGTTGGGCTCTAGCAGTATTAACCAACACCTTGAATTGATCCCACTAGCAGCCAATGTAGCAAGCACAAAATTGGTGTTATTTAGTCACAGTGAGAGGCACCTATTAGTAGCACCCAGCACCTTATTAATGAGCAGTAGTGTGGCGCCAAGACTCATGCAATTTCCACTAAGAAGCCTAAATCAGCAAGAGGTTTCTGGGCAGTATATAATAAGGACATATGTGACTATTTGCTGGAGAATCATCTCAAATTCTTTGAATATATGGCACCATGTTGTGCTTGGCAATGTCAGCTAGCTTTAAGGTGTTGCTATTAGTGTACAAAGTCCTACATAATGTAGGACCAGATTACCTCAAGGAACATCTCCCCAATATGACTCAACACTCAGGCTAGTAAAATCTTCAATACTGTGCTTATGGATTTCCATCTGGGGGCAGTTCAAGGCCTTCTCCCTAGTGGCAACCATGTTCAGCCTGTGTAATAATCCTTCTCCTGCAGTATGACAAGCTTCGAGGCCAGCATGTTTTAAACATTTAACGAGAACTTTTCAGTTTGGCTAACCATCAAGCATAAACTGTTCTCGGCTCTCTCTACAATTGGAGTATTGCGTTCATGCTACTTTATGGTGTAGTTTTAAGCTATCTCAAGAAAGTGCAAATGAGAAGCCACACAGAAATAGTCCAAATAAATAAATAAATTGACTGACTGCTTCTGCATTTGTGTAGTGATGGTGTGCAGAACCGAAATCCAAACAGAAGATCAGGTGTACAGGTCAGCTGATGTTTCTGCAACAGATGTCTCTGTGCAGATGTCAGAGCACTCCTGGTGTTATGATACATTGTACCACACAATTGGTACTTCAAGCAGAAGTGAAAAGATGTCACAGAAGGCTTAATTCCTCACATTTGCTATCTTATGAATTCCTCTTGTGAATATTTTTATTTATGGACACCCATGAAGTGACAGCTGGCATTTATGGTATTATTTTTAGTATTATCTCATTCAGGGAGTCTCCCCCCCACCCAAGGTCTAAATTATATTTCAGGACCTGCCTTTTTACGGAATTCAAACTTTTCCCTGGTCAAGAAGTACACTCTGGCGGATGTGTGTGTGTGGAATTGCCACATCAGATAATCTAGTCTCAACTTTCTTATGTCAAGTCTGATTTATAGACTTAGTCACAGACCCACTGAAATTCAAACTCTCAGGCTTTAGAGATTTTATTTTATTTTATTTTGTGTTTCAACTCCTGGCTGCTGAGATTTCCCAGAGTCATGGATAGTGATCTGAGAAGGCTTTGTGAAAGAAGGACATGCTTTTTCTTAATTTGTGAAGAGAAGCAAGAGTTATTAAAAATTAAGAACCCCTGCATTATACCCAATTATTTCTTGCAAATCCATTTTTTCCATACTGTATTCACACTGTGATCAAATGAAGCTCCAAGCCTCCTGGTTTTGTCTGGAATTTTATTAGATACTCTGAAGAAATTCATTTTTTTTTCTTCTAATAATAATTTAAAGTAATAATTTTTGTGATATTTAATCCTCATAGGCACATTATATATTATAATATATATTGAAGATTAAATGTATTATATTGGTTGAATTGTATCTAACAATGGTTTTTCCCACTCACTTTAATTAATAATTCCCATGGAATTATTATTAATACCTTTGAGCTTTATTAGCAGAAATACTAATCAGCTCTTCTCTGTCCCACATGGTTCTCTGCAGGCGTCAGCCAGTAATCAGGAAAAAATGATCCCAGCCAGACAAGATTGCTGCCACATGGCTAAAGAAAGATAAAAAATACTGTGTGGTTTGCCTTGTTTCTTATTGTGGAGATATTACAGTTTTTGGTACTTGTGAGGATGTCTCTGATACAAAATTCATTCCACCTGTACAATATTTCCATTTTTGCATGGAATTTTTAAAAAACTGTTAATCAATATAAAAATGATTTTTTTAAAAAAAAAAAGAGCAAACCATGCTAAGGTTTGCGTGCTCTGCTATTATCTATAATAATTGCTAGAAAATGAAGAAGTGGCTTATTTTTAAAAAGAGGAAAAGCCAGAAGGAGGGAGTATGTATACCACACACATACACTAATTTATCACACATACTTATTGTTAAAATTTTATCGTGTGCTTTCCCCTTTTTTGTTGGATTTTGTTTTCTGGTTCTTCATTGCTCATTGTCCCTCTGTTTTTGCCAGAGTTGGCTCTACCAGTGAGCAGAATGAAATTATTATCTCAGGCAATATATTTAGAGCCTCATGAAATTGAAAGACTTATTTGTTTATTTGTTTATTATTCTATTTTATGGCCAGCGATAGGGAAAGGAGTTTGTGGGATTTCTGTTTCATGTACCAGGGGCTCACTTTATTTTCAGGGAGGTAGCCAGACATGTTACAGCAAGAACAAAATGAAAACAACAGCAATGTTTGTTTGTTTGTTTGAGTTTTATACTGTCCGATTAGTGTGAGGGTATACTACTCAGGGACATGGTGGTGCTGTGGGTTAAACCGCAGAAGTCTCTATGCTGGAAGGTCAGAAGACAAGCAGTCGTAAGACGGAGTGAGCTCCCATCGCTTGTCCGAGCTCCTGCCAACCTGGCAGTTTGAAAGCATGTAAAAGTGAGTAGATAAGTAGGTACCACCATGATGGAAAGGTAATGGCAATCCGTGTCTAGTCATGCTGGCCATGTGACCACAGAAACTCTTTGGACAAATGCTGGCTCTACGGCTTGGAGACAGGGATGAGCACCACGCCCTAGAGTCGGACACGACTGGACTAAATGTCAAGGGGAACCATTACCTCTACCTATACTACTCTGGGCAGTTATCAATCAAGTCCATACATATAATATAATATTACAACAATGAAGAGAAAGATCATGAAGTCATATCAATAAACAACAAAAAAATTAACAACTTGATCAGGATCAAACAATTGATGGACGGGCAATACCATTTGGCAACCTTCATGAGAGGATGTTCTGAGAAGCTTCAGTAAAGAGCATCGTCTTCAGCAGCCTCTTGAAGGTAGTGAGGGAAGGGGCCAGGCCCCAACTTGACCAAAAACCCATTCCAAAGAGATGATGCTACAACCAAGAAGGACTGATTTCTGAAGGGAGTCTTTGTAGCCTCCCTCAGTGTAGCAATATGTAGGAATGTGGCGTGCAAGGACCTCGTGGTGCAGGTCAACATTCTTGGGGAAACGTGTTCCAATATGTAACAAGGACCCAAACCCTAGAGGGCTTTATAGGTTAAAATTTTGAGCCTGTCCCAGAATGTCACAGATAACCAGTGCAGGCAGGCCAGGATTTAGGAAATGTGGTCATATTTACTCTAACACAACCCCAGCCTGGCAGCCACATTCTAAACCTGCTGTACGTCGCTTTGGGGTCCGTCTCAAGGCAAGCCCTATGTAGAGAGCATTCTGTAACCCTTCTCAGCCTTTGTTTGGCCACGGCCCTTTTAGGAGCTCTTCTCAGGCTCCAGGCCCCCTGTCAAACCAGGAAAGCCTTTGGCTGTGTGCAAACAAGGACACCATATGAAGAGATGAATCTGTAGCCCCCTTCAAATGTGCCAGGATTCCCCAGGGGTCCATATGGCCCCCAGTGAAAATGGCTGCATAACAGAACTTTTGTGATCCATATATATGAAGAAGAGGGAAGCTGATACTGAACTAAAGTGGGTTGGTTTATTTGTTTTATAGGTGTGGCAGTGCTTTTGTTTTTGTTTCATTCTTTTGCTGTTTTATCCACCTTTTGTTGGGCTTTGGATATTGTGCACCTTGACTTAGAAGCTCTGGATGAAGGAGCATCTGCTGCTTTGCCTGAGACAGCAAAACATCTGGCAGTAGCACTGATTCTGCCTCTTCACACTTGTTGGTTTTTTTGCTCTTATGTGGCTCAAACAACTTTCTGACTTTCTCTGGGTATGAAACTGTGGTTAAAGCTACTCGTTTTTTTTCAGTTAGCAAATATCTTATTCCTTGAGGATAAATATTCCTCATGATTTTTATTTTTGTATTAGCAACTGTTTTTCTTGGTTTTAACTAAGCAGTGACTACATGGTCAAATACTGCAGGAATTTCTCCAGTTATAAAATTGGTAAGATTCTCCTTTTTTTTTTAGTTGTCACATGACACAAAGGACAAATTGGACCAGTCTGGCCCTTTTTGCTCCCAATGCAGAGTTTTTTCCATGCCTCTGAGGTTTTCTACTCCCCCTCCCCCACCTCTGGAATTATTGAACAGACTTTTCCCCAGGTGATCAGTTCTTTTGTTCTGCAAAAGGGGGTGGGGAGGAGACGTGTCTGTGGGCGTTGTGGTGACATAGGTAGTAAGGATGTTTAGGGACTGTGGGAACACCCGCCCCAGAGGTCTGCCCCCAAATGTCTCCAATTTTTAAAAAGATTTCAAAGGAGCAAGTTCAGGTGTGAGTCACTGTATTAACGTACTAATTTAACATTAGATTACCTCTGCTGAAAAGTTTTTTTAAGTGGATCATAAAGGATTGGCAGAGGTGAGGAAGGAAGGTAGGAAGGCAGGCAGGCAGACAGGCTATGGGCTAAAACACAAATTGCCTTGTGTGGACAGTGGCTCCAAATCAATCCGCGGCCCCTGTGTGATCTCTCAAAATGAATGGAAGCAGAAGAAAAGCAACTTTTCCATGTTTTGGTGCGCAGCAGCAGCAGCAGATTTTCAGGTACAGTATCAGGCAGAGGGCTTTTGCCTCATTTCTTATTTGATTCTGTAAACAAAGGAGTTGAGACCCTCTGCATGTAAAGCTGCCGCAAGACTGCCCCTCCTCAAACACACTGAGGAAAAGAAAGGTCTACTCATTTGAGTGGATGGTGCATTCAAGTAACCTACACCAACCTCAGCTGTGTTTCTGAGCACATTTACTTAGAAAGGAGTTACTTGCCCTATGATATGGTAAAGATCAAGATATGACGGCAGTTCCACAGAAATCAGGAAGCATTATTTCCATATCAGTTTTGTAACTTACAGTTTCATAAGAGGTTCTTGCAACATCTGCATTTCACAGATGTTAATCTTGTGAGCTAATGTATAGTGAGTGACCCAGGACAAGGTTTTACAAGACACAGCCAGTGCTGCTCTTTCCACTGAACTAACTAAATGATTAAGGACAAGTGTCACTGGTGCTTTAAAAATGCTATTGAGTAACTTTTGGGTTACCTTTTTTAACCTCCTGAAATCTGATGGTGCCACATAGATAATACGAAACAGACTATTTCTTTAAAATTTGCTTATATCCTAAGCTGACATGCTGTGGAAAATTCATAATAAGATCTAAAGACTGCTTTTTCTATATCATGGGAGGCTATTAATTTCATCAGCAAACGTACCAGGTGGGTGAAGTATCATTTAACCTTTTCTCCTCAATAACATTTCCCCAATTTAAATCTCTTCACTTAAAGCTGCTGTTGAGCCCAGAGGCTGATTTAGGTCAAGAAAATAAGGTGTGGGGAAGTTACATACCTTCTCCCTCATGAGTGTTTAGTGATCAAATTAGTTCTTTCTTGCAGCTATTGGAAGGACAGAAGAAGAAGAAGAAGAAGAAGAAGAAGAAGAAGAAGAAGAAGAAGAAGAAGAAGAAGAAGAAGAAGAAGAAGAAGAAGAAGAAGAAGAAGAAGAAGAAGAAGAAGAAGAAGAAGAAGAAGAAGAAGAAGAAGAAGAAGAAGAAGAAGAAGAAGAAGAAGAAGAAGAAGAAGAAGAAGAAGAAGAAGAAGAAGAAGAAGAAGAAGAAGAAGAAGAAGAAGAAGAAGAAGAAGAAGAAGAAGAAGACTGGAAATTTAATCACAGACTTCCCACCCCCATTATCTGTTTTGGCCCTTAGAGATTAGACACTAGAAATACAGATAGTAGGCTTGGAATGAATGTATTATCTTGCTCCTGTGAAACATGCTCTTCCACCCTGAACATTCAAGCTTTGATTGATGGAAGGAAAGGGAAGGAAATGTAGATAAACAAACTGGATGCAATTGTGAAGCAAAAAAGGGAGGACATAACAAGGTCCCAAGCTTGACATATAATTTTAACCCTTCCTCTATTTCTCTACTATTTAGCACTAAACTGTTTACAAATAATGAATGTTTTCTTTTATGTGAAGGGTTGGATTTTTAAGGCAAAGTGGCAAACCTGGTCTCCACTGTCATTAAGTTTGGTACTAACCTGATAGACTGCAAGGAGTGAATAATTTTTGCTATAGTTTTATTTTTAAGGGCTTGCTGCAATCAGAAAAGTACTGATTGTTCTCAAAACTGTAGCCTGAAGGGACTCAGGGTGCAAGACACAAAGGATGTGGGTGGAGAGAGGCAGTAAACATGGCAGGAGAAAGGCTGAAAAGGGTAGAGGATGGGGCAAACAAATTGGTGAAGCAGGATGAGGAGTTGGGCATTGTGAGAAAATATGATTGTCTTACCATTTCTCTTCAGCTGTATTCATATTACTGATAGTCATAATTCATGGTCTGTTCCACAGTCTATTCCTGGTCCTTTTTTGGGGGGGGGGGGGAGAGAAGATAGAGCTTCTCCAATTTCATTACTGAAACTATGATCACACTGTTATTACATCAATATTATAGCTGTACTATACTGTAGCTATGTTGTCATGCAGCAGTATTAATTACAATTCACACTTTTCAAAAAACAGCCATGACAATTGCTTTGCGTTTGGATGAGAAGTGATTAACTGACGAAAAAATGAGTTGTCTTCTGGGATTTTCCCTTTCATGGTGTTACTTTGTGAACAGTAGTGAGCACAAGAGGGTATCCTGTACACCAGTGGTCCCCAACCTTTTCTGAACCACGGACCAGTTGGTGGGGAGGGGTCTATGTGTGCTCCCCCTGCGTGCATGGAGGGGCGGTGGGCGCTCATGGAGAGGATGGGCGTCCTCACACGCATGCCTGGAGGGGATGGGCCTGCTCACAGGGGGTGGGGGCACTTGCGTGCATACACGGAGGGGTGGGGGGCGCTGGTGCACATGCACAGAGGGGATGGGTGGGGCATGCTCATGTGCATGCTTGGAGGGGCAGGGTGCACTTGCGGATGGAGAGGTGTGCTCGAGCGCATGCTCAGAGGGGAGGGGTGCACTTGTGGGTGGATGGGGCACCCATGCGTGTGGGTGGTGGGTTGTGGAAGGGAGTACGGGGGCGGGAGATCTGTCTCTGCAGCCCAGTCCTGCCACGGACCGGCACTGGCCCGCCAAGTGGGGCTTGGGGACTTCTGCTGTAGACTATCCTGACTGCTGCCATTGGTGGTGTTAACATTCAGGCTGCCCTTTGCTATATAAAGCCTAGCATCCTTTTTCCTGCTGACAACATGGGCACAATATTGTGCAGCACTCTCAAGCTATTTCCTGGCATTTTGAATTATGGCTACAGAAGCACAATATCCCACATTCATAATATCCTGGAGGGGTTTTTTAAAGAACTGAATTGCATTCTTATTGTAGACAACCACATGTATAAAAATCAGGATGGAGACAAGGACGCTTAAACTCCAGTCAGTTTAGATATAAACAAAGCCAAGAGCAACAACCTACTTTTCCTATTAAACTGAAATGAAAGCATTAAGTCTGCATCAGGGAGACAGTCAACAAAAGAGCAACAATAAAAGTTAGCTGAGCATGGAAAAATGGCTTTTGGAGGGCTACAACTTCAAGTATCCAAGTTAGAAACCGTGTTGGTGAAGGAATTCTGGGAGTTGTATTACAGAAGAGTAACTTTTAAGCCCTGAATGAGTTTTGAAAGGTGTTTGAATAGAGTGTAGAGTGCCCTGGAGCAACATTTTTCCTCTTTGTTCTCACTCGGCTTCTGAAAAATGGTCCCACCCAACAGAAATAAACATGACTCAGGTAAGAAGAATAGCACCATTTTTAATGAGAGCCAAAGGGACCTTCAGTTACAAATGTGCACAGTTGCAAAACAGATGCTTGAAGCCTCGCAACACCTATGGTTCAAACATGGAATGTGAAATGTATGAAAGAAAGTTGTGGCTCTGATAATGAGGTGAGATGTAGCCCAAATATTTAGTGCCTTGATATGACAGCTTGTCAAGATGGGGTACCTTGTATGTGATGCTCTATGACAGGGGTCTCCAAACTTTTCAGTATGAGGGCCATATCATATATTTTATACATTTTCGAGGACCCAAGCGACGCCCACCCCTGCTGTATTTGCAATTGTTGTAAGCCGCCCAGAGACCTTTGGGTAGAGTGGGTGGCATACAAGTTGAATGAATGAATGAATGAATGAATGAATGAATGAATGAATGAATGAATGAATGAATGAATGAATGTTCCCCCTTCCCTCCTCTTCGTATGCTGGAGTGGGGATAGAAAGAGGAGCAAAGCCTGATCTAAGCAATCCACCACCCCTGCTCCCTTTGTCTTTGCAAAAACAGCAGTGGCGGGGGATCACTTGGGTCCCCTTTCCCTCTTCTTCCTATGCTCGGGCCAGATAAAAAGACAAGGCAGGCCAGATGTGGCCCATGCGAGATCCCTGCTCTATAATAAAAGAATCCTGTATCAGCAAGAGTAAAAAGTTCCACTTAGGATTTCTGCTATCTAGCCTTAATATCACTGCAAAAAAATGACTTCCTCAGAAGTATTCTTGAGGGTAACTATTCATACTTCAGGACATAACCCTGGTGGGAAGCCAGAGAGGTTTGACATTCCCACACTTTGCGGCATGAGAGATACCATAAACTACATCAAAGATCTGCTATGTCTAACCACACCATACAATGCTAGTAAACTTAGTGCATGACCTACAGTTACCAAACACACAAACCAACAAAACCATATCTGATGCTAAATAAACAGAACTGGAAAAACACACACACACACACACACACACACACACACACACACACACACACACACACACACACACACACACACACACAGAGAGAGAGAGAGAGAGAGAGAGAGAGAGAGAGAGCTGCATTATTATAAACAAATTATTGGCTGGATATTGAAGAAAACAGTGATGTGATGCATGCAGGACCCATACCTTAAAATGACATAAATGCTAGTCTGGATGAATTCTCATATGAAGATAGGGAATTGCATCTCCTTCCCCCAGCCAATGATAGTTATCGGCGCTTCCTGGTCTCCTGTGCTGTATTTCACCTGCTATATCAGTAACAGCTTGGAAGAGTAACACTTTTAGACACTATTTCCAGCCCCAGGTTAACCATTAAGCAAAATAAGAACGTGCTTAGGGCATCAACAAGGGAAAAGGGCACCGCAGAGTTTTTTCGGCTCCAGATTTATCATGGACCATCACACAAATGGCGCACCCTCCTTAACAAACCACATCTACCCTCTGCTCCCTCCTTCCCTCAAGAGCCCCAAGAAAACCATCTCTCTGCCTATATTAATTATGAACCAGTAAAAATTAAAAAGTGTAAAGAATTGCCTAACAAGAAAACTCATGTTTTGAGTGAAATGATCAACCATCATCATTGCTTGTTTCTTCTTCTTTTAATTGCTTCGGTATTTTGGAATGCTGCGGGGGGGGGGGGGATAAGGATAAAAAGAGCTGCTGGTTTGGCCTTTGCACTATATGTGCAGGCCAAAGAAATAACAACCATTGTTAACAACACCCCAAAAGGGGGCTTAAGCTCTTGTTTGAGCTTTTCAGTTTACAAATTCTGACAAAATCTGTCTACATTAATCCAAGTGTGAAAGTGCAAGTTTGACTGGAAGTCTGCAATTTGATTGTACGTATGATTTTGCATACAATATATGGGTTGTTTTTTTGCCATATACTATACAATTAAATTATCATATTTTCATGCAAATAATGTGCACATATGGTTTTTTTTAGAAAATCCATGGGACCCACTGTGCATTATATTTGTAAGGGGCACCAAAATGGTTTCAATGCTTAGGGCCTCTAAAGATCTTAATCTGGCCCTGTCTTTCTCTCATGGTAATGGGATTTCTGGGAGTTGTAGTCTTAAAGGGTAACTTTTCTGAGCTCTGATACTGGCTTACCTGCTTGCTCCACACTGATTTAGGCTATGGTTCTCTGCATGTTTATCTGAAAATTAGCTCCACTAAATGCAATAGTATTTGATGCTATTGTGTTTAGCTGACTGGATAGCTTAATGGGTTGAGTACTTACCTTAGGAGCCTGAGTTTGAGAGTTTTATTCCCCGCTGTGCCTCATGGGAGAAGAGCCAACCTATGTAGCCTTGGGCAACCTCTAAAGTCCCAGAGCAACTTCACTGCCAAAGACGGGGCTGATATATCACTTCTGAGTACTCTATGCCTAGAAAACCTTAGAAAGGGTCATCACAAGTCAGAATGGACTTGACCACATATAATAATTAAAAATGTGCTAAAGATTACATGAGCCATGGACAAGAAAATTGAAAAAAGTACATTAATGGCCAAGCCACACCCATGGGCAAAGGGAGAAGGCAGTCAGGCTGGTGAAAACTAAACCTGCCTAGAGATGTGACATGGGCAGATATCCAAAGATGCAGACCAGCCTGCCTTATTCAACCAGACATGTAATTGTAGAGAGATAGGAATTGGGGAGATTAAGGCAGGGAGTCCTGGGGAGTCTTGAATCGGGGTAGGCAAGTCAAATCCTCCCTCTAAAGCCACAACTGTTGTGGGCATCATGAAAGGTCAGGTTAAGAACAGGATTTCATGTTACTGGCAAATCTACACAGGCAGAAGAATTTTGTTCAGTTTCTCAACAGGAAGTTCACATGCTCTAAGCAGCTAGTAATCACTAACCCATTGTTGGGAAATAGGTAGCCCTCCAGATATATTGTTGGACTCCCGCTCCAATCAGCCTTAACCAACATTGTCACATCATCAAAATTGGTGCCGTAGGCCTGTTTCAATAGCCTTGCATCTGATACAGAACAAATTCAGGTCTTGTTCTGATTGATGCAAGGGCTTATAAGTGGTTGAGCTGCCCTGACCCTTGACCATAGGTTCCATTGATTCAAATGAGCCTACTCTAATTGGGCTAAAGAAACTAGTATTTAGAATAGACCCATTTGAATCAATGGAACTTGAGGAGGAGTTGACTCACAAAGTCCCCACTTATTCAGTGAGCCTACTATAGTGCAATTTACTATGTTAAGCGACAGGATTTTGGCCAATACCTTTCTCCTAGTGTTATATACCTTGTCAAACCTTCTGTGACAGGTTTCCTTCAATAAAACCAGTTCTTACACAGGACAAATTCAGAGTGGGTTGTCAAATTTCCTGAGAGGCACCAGTTTCTGTAGTCTCCAGAACCTGTGATTTATCAAACCAAATACTAGCCACCAGCCAACACAATCTGGATAGATTTCTTGGTTTTGATTTGTCATTGAGTCTGCATCAGAAATTGTTGTAGGTGGCTCCAGAACATCTTGCTACTCTGCAGAACAGAAATGGTGCTGCATATTTCTGTTATATGGTGCCTAACTGGGAGGGTACTACATTCTTTTTCAGCATAAGTAGATGCATGTTGATCTAGAATTTTGATTTTTCTATACGCTTGTTTATATGGCAGCATGGTATGCCTCAATAAATTATATTCCATTATATCCAGAAACTGAAGGCTTGGATGTCAGGGTTCTCAGACTGGAAACACTCATGGCAAGGAAGGCCAAACTGCACTATTAGTCACTATTAAGCAAAGAAAACTTCAGAAGCACCAGTGTAATAGCCAGAGAAGTATTATGGCTTTCTAATCCAGTTAGACAGGTGACTTCAGGAGGGTACAGTAGCTTCATAATTATAATGGGCCGCCAAGTCAGTTTTGACTTATGGCGACTCTATTCAGGGTTTTCTAGCCAGAGAACACTGTACTCAGAAGTGGTTTTCCATTCCCTTCCTTTGGGAGCACCCTGGGACAGAGCAGCTTGCCCAAAGCCACACAGAGGAACACTGGGGAATTGCCTCTGTTCACCAGAGGCACAGCGGGGAATTGAACTCCCAACCTATGGCTCTGCAGCCAGATACCTAAACAGCTATCCAGCCAGCCATTCTTCAGACTTGTTTCTTCAGACTTGTTTCCTCAGTGGGAGCAATTCTTTCAGAGATAAATTTCTTTCAAAGGGCCAAACCAGGGGTTCCCTCGTAGCATAGAATCATAGAATAACAGAGTTGGAAGGTGCCTGTAAGGTCATCAAGTCCAATGCAGGAATCCAGATCCAAGCAGATCTGACAGATGGTTATCCAATTTCCAGCATTCAGGAGAAAATTGGCCCCCAGCATTCAGGATGCTGGTTTGGGAATCACTGAGTTAAACCACGGCTCTTACCTTCTTGTTCCGGAATCTGACCCCAACCTGTTTTAGATCATATGAGCCACCTCTGACCTCAGTTTTCCTTCTCTAGAACTTGAACTACCCAGAGTGTTATTGGTCAGATGGGTGGTATATCAATCAATCAATCAAACAAACAAACAAACAAACAAACAGGCCACACAATGTACCTCTGATCCTACCAGTTTTTTTCACAAACGTTGCAACCCTATATACATTCAAGTAAGAATTTGTCATATAGGAGACAAGATTCATGTATGTGTGTATGTGCACATGCAAACACATGCATGTATATCCACGCAGGACTGTACACTAGGTTGTTATTTAGCTATGTTATGAGTTAATCGTGCAGTTATTATGCAGTAAAAATCCGAGGCGTGCAGTTTTCAATAGCAACATATTCCCCCTTTAGTTTAGACATCATTGTCCTCACTGGAATAGTTTTGGCTATTTGAGGATATCACTTCAAACTATGTGTTTTCATTCTGTAACATTCATGTGTGTATTTTAATGGAGAATTACATGCACTTACATCACCCCTTCACCTGATCCGAGATCATATTTACCATCTCGGTGTGAAAGACACCCTACCATCTGTGGTTTTTCTTGAAAGGAGATACCAGGCCATAAGAAGCAGCTAATACTAAACTAGAGCAGCTGTGCACTGTCTCCAAAAAGAATTATGGGGCATGCATTGAATGTATGGCATTGCTTTGTAAGGATTTGTTGCGCTAACAGTTTGGGAACAACAACAAAAATGCTGAGAGTTAACTGTACAACTTGTGATTTTGAAAGCTGAGTTTTCGGCACATGCAGGTCGATGCCGTTTCTAGCCCCACCCCTGCCATGTTTTCAGACGCCATAACATTCCACTCCATGCACAGTAAAAATCTGACATACAAAACAGGGAGGACATAGATGTAATGTTGTCGGTTTTGTTTTTAAGGTTGCCGAGAATTGCTTAGAAACTAATCAGCTTCACAAGATCCTTCTCAACACGCATACAGCATTAAAACCACATTCCCCACGAGAGTCTACTAACTATTCAGGAGCACGTGCTAATTGTATCTTTCAAATAAACAGACATGAACAGCTAGTATGGAACATGTCTATTAAATACACTGCCAAATCAATAATCACAAAGCTGGCTGTACGACTGTGAACAAAATATACTTTGCCTTTTCAAGAAATTAAACAGAAACGCGCGCAGCACACCTAAGCACCAGCTCCTGGACTTTTATTATGGGCAAATGGATAAACAAAGTAAACTCATTTACTCTGTCAGACTGTAAGAATAGGGCCCTACTCCATGCTCAAAAGCTGAATTTGGTCAATAACCCTCTAATGATGAAGAAAAGCCTGAATGAAAAATGGGACCTACTTATTCATGTCAATGGCTCTTAAATAGGACTAACACCAGATTTAGCCCTAGGTTCTTAACTCTCCCTTCGTGCATATACTATGAAACCATCTGCACAGGGCTGCAAATGCCATTCTCACTTCAAAATAAGACCCTGTGTCTCTGAGGACAAGGAACGAAACTCTTCTGATTTTAAGGCATCTTGAATCGTATTCCAAAGTATACAGCTGTAAAGGCCAGAAAAGCAATATTCTTTCAGGGAAAGGCATATTTTTCCTCATACAAAATTATCCCTCTAGCCACACAAGTCATTCAGTGCTTCAGTGCCTAAGACATCAGACATTAAACAAAGCCATGCCACCTCCCAGTTGATCAATTACAAAACAGAAACAGTCTAATTTGCCGGCTTTTTCCTCTTACAGGAACTCTCCTTCAAACAGTGTGTTCGATGTATTGTCTAATTTGACTCTCAGAGATTGTGAGGGGGAGACAGAGGAAGAAAGAGTGGGGAAAAATTATTAATGGGTGTGACTCTCTCTCTCTCTCTCTCTCTCTCTCTCTCTCTCTCTCTCTCTCTCATTCTGAGTAAGCCCCGATGGAATAGGTGCAATAATAGGGTCTTTATGGATTGCATTTATTACAGTCTCAGCCTCTGGCTTGATAGATTAATAAAATCTATTAGGCAAAAGGGCTGCATATTTATTACAACCACTTATTATTTGAAACCATATTCTTCCTGTAATTCTTTTTTTAAAAAAAGCAAAATTATGTTAGGAAGTGTCATCCACTTTGGATCACTGCCGCACGTCATTTTATTAATTGCTTCTTAATTCTCAGAAAAGCAACAAAACAGGCTTTAATGATTTTGATCAAATTCTCATCCAAAAATGCAGCCTCCATCTGCATTTGTTTCAAAAGGTCTGCATATGTGGAAATGGGGTGGATTGGCATCACCTCCCCTTACAGTGTGGCTGGAGATCTGTTTCCTAGTACTAAAAAGCTGTTTCTCATAAAACAATAAACTACAAAAAAACGCTTTATTGAGACTTTGTTTGTTTTTGTTAAAGCTGTTAAACACAAGGTAAGTCTGCAATAGTGCTTGCATATACTCACCATAGCTTTCCCCCCACACACACACACACATACACATACCTTTTATAAACTATTCTATCACAAGTATTTATGGGAAACATTATTCAGTAGTTCCCAACCTTGGGTCCCCAGACATTCTTGGACTACAACACCAAGAAATCCTGGCCAGGACAGCTAGTGGTGAAAGCCTTCAGGGAGTTGTAGTCCAAGAACATCTGGGGGCCCAAGGTTGGGGACCACTGTTATAATGGATTACATACATTTCTAATGATATCATAGTCTCATTATAGTCAGTTGTGTCATTTTGGCCCTATAAGTTTCTTTGATCCAGTGGGATAGTTCTATGAGTGGAACATGAGGATACTATTTTCATTGATGCCCTTTTTTCCTCTGCAGTACTGCCCTTCTCTAAGTCTGATCCAGAAAATTAGGACACCCTTTAGAACAGAGGGGATCTGGCAGCAGTATCTTCAAAAGAAAGGTGAAATCACCTTATTTTCCTTCCCATTCCCAGAACCCTTTGCTAGAGGAGATTGCCTTCTATAAGAGAAGGACCCCATGTCTGAGATAACCTGCAGTAAGGGTTTTTTCCCCCCTTTACTACAGGTTGTCAGAAAACAGGCAGGAGACCATCTGTTTCACATGACCAAGCTTTAATGCAAATCCTCTATTCTCACAACAGGCTGGCCAGTTCTGGGAGGCTTCCTGCCACTATTGATAGTGCTGGGAGAGGGGAGATCACTCACCCTCCATGAGAGGGAAAAGGAGCCACTGGAGCTGCCCCCACCCAAGGCAGAAAAGTACCTTGCCAGCTGCCCAGGGCCAACACGGCTGGGAAGGCTACCCATCCCCGGCTGGGCACTGATGCCGTTCTTGCCTGAGAAGCAGCTCCAGTGGCTCCGTTTTTGTTACATGATGATGAACATGGCAAAAGCCCGAAACCCGGGTGCGATTTAAAAAGCAGCTTTGGTCCATTCTGAAACTGTACTTGCTGCCTACGTGGCTACAAACCCGTGTGCAAGGGTCACTTAAAACAAGCTGGAAATCTATGGCTGAATTCAGGTGCTTACCCGGCCAAAAAAATCTGTTCCTTTTATTACGCCAAACCAAAAGACACCAGAAAAAGTGCATGTACTTTTAAGATCATTAATCTTTTAATCAGAGGGGATATCACACCAGATCTATTATCATAAAAGTTTGCATTCTTTCAAAAAAAATGATAAAAGGAACACTCTGGGTTTTTTATGCTGCCCTGATGGGTGCATTCAGTTCCCTTCTACTACATTGTGGCAACGGGTACTTCACTCAGATGTCTATATTCACTGAGACCTGAATCTCATGATTTTTCCCAGGGTGTTGTGAACAAAAATGGTGCACAATTGGCCCTCCCTGCCTCCCCACACACATATGTATACATGCAGAGCACCCATGTTGCCTTTTATATGATGAACACAGTGAAGTGAGTTTCACATGCCAACTTCTTAGCCATACAAGCAAAATCCTATGTTTGGAACCTTCTGTCTTCCAAAGATAGTACTATCAGCTCTTTCTGCAATTTATTTCCTTCTGCTTTCACTGTCTACAGTATCTCTCTGACCATGTGTGTAAGATTTGTTGTTGTTTAGTCATTTAATCATATCCAACTCTTTGTGATCCCCATGGACCAGAGCACACCAGGCCCTCCAGTCTTCCACTGCCTCCCGGAATTGGGTCAAATTCATGTTGGTCGCTTCGATGACACTGTCCAACCATCTCATCCTCTGTTGTCCCCTTCTCCTGCCTTCACACTTTCCCAACATCAGGGTCTTTTCCAGGGAGTCTTCTTTTCTCATGAGATGGCCAAAGTATTGGAGCCTCAGCTTCAGGATCTGTCCTTCCAGTGAGCACTCAGGGTTGATTTCCTTCAGAATGGATAAGTTTCATCTCCTTGCAGTCCAGGGGACTCTCAAGAGCCTCCTCCAGCACCACAGTTCAAAAGCATCAATTCTTCAGCAGTCAGCTTTCTTTATGGTCCAGCTCTCACTTCCGTACATCACTACAGGGAAAACCACAGCTTTAGCTATGCGGACTTTTGTTGGCAAGGTGATGTCTCTGCTTTTTAAGATGCTGTCAAGGTTTGTCATCACTTTCCTCCCAAGAAGCAGGCGTCTTTTAATTTTGGGGCTGCTGTCTCCATCTGCAGTGATCTTGGAGCCCAAGAAAGTGAAATCTGTCACTGCCTCCATATCTTCCCCTTATATTTGCCAGGAGATGATGGGACCAGTGGTTTTTCCTACTCTCTTCAGTTTAAGCTTGAATTTTGCCATGAGAAGCTGATGATCAGAGCCACAATCAGCTCCAGGTCTTCTTTTTGCTGACTGTATAGAGCTTCTCCATCTTTGGCTGCAGAGAATATAGTCAATCTGATTACGGTATTGCCCATCTGGTGATTTCCATGTGTAGAGTCGCCTCTTGTGTTGTTGGAAAAGAGTGTTTGTGATGACCAGCTTGTTCTCTTGACAAAACTCTATTACCTTTGTCCTGCTTCATTTTGAACTCCAAGGCCAAACTTTCCTGTTGTTCCTTTTATCTCTTGGCTCCCTACTTTAGCATTCCAATCCCCTAGAATGAGAAGAACATCTTTCTTTGGTGTCAGTTTTAGAAGTTGTTGTAAGTCTTCATAGAATTGGACAATTTCAGTCTCCTCAGCACTGGTGGTTGGTGCATAAACTTGGATTATTGTGATGTTGAAAGGTCTGCCTTGAATTCGTATTGACATCATTCTATCATTTTTGAGATTACAGTGGTGCCTCGCATAGCGAGGTTAATTGGTTCCAAAAAAAACATCGCTATGGGAAAACATCATTAAGTGAAACGTGTTTTCCCATAGAGATGCATTGAAAACCGGATAATCCGTTCCAATAGGAACGGATTATCCGGTTTTCTCCCCCACTATCGGGCGCAGCCCTTTGGGAGAAGCCTCGGGGGAGTGGGGGAAGACGGCATCGGCTCCTGCCTTCTCCCCCACCACCTGGCTTCTCCCAAAGGGCTGCCCCGACTGTGCTTGCAGCAGCGGAAGAGGTGCCCGGTGGAGGAGAAGGCAGGAGTCAATCTGTCATTTCTCCTCCACCGGTCACCTCCTCCGCTGCTGCAAGCAACTTCGGGGCAGTCCTTTGGGAGGAGCCGGGCTGTGGAGAAGAAAGGGAGAAGCCCATCCGATCTCCCCTCCCAACCATCGGGAGCAGCGGGAGAAGCTGCCCGGTGTGGAGGGGGGGAGATCGGATGGGCTTCTGCCTTTCTTCTCCACAGCCCGGCTTCTCCCACAGGACTGCCCCGACTGTGCTTGCAGCAGCAGAAGAGGTGCCCGGTGGAGGAGAAATGACAGATCAGCTCCTGCCTTCTCCTCCACCGGGCACCTCTTCCGCTGCTGCAAGCACAGTCAGCCATGCCTCCCACCCTTCTCAAGCCGCAGGAGGTGGGTGGTGGGTGGGAGGCATAGCCGGACTCCTCGCCAGGCACCGCGGCTCCGATCCGATCTGAGCCGCGGTGCCTGGCGAGGAGTCCGGCCATGCCTCCCACCCTTCTCAAGCCGCAGGAGGTGGGGGTGGGGGTGGGAGGCATAGCCGGACTCCTTGGCAGGCACCGCGGCTCAGATCGGATCGGAGCCGCGGTGCCTGGTGAGGAGTCCGGCCATGCCTCCCACCCTTCTCAAGCCGAAGGAGGTGGGGGTGGGGGTGGGAGGCATAGCCGGACTCCTTGGCAGGCACCGCGGCTCAGATCGGATCGGAGCCGCGGTGCCTGGCGAGGAGTCCGGCTATGCCTCCCACCCTCCTCAGGCCGCGGGGGGAGGGTGGTGGGATCCATCCGGATCCCCCCACCCTCTCCCCGCAGCTTGGATCCGACCCGCGGCAGGCTACCCCATGCATGGTCGGACTCCTGAGAGTCCGACCATGGCCGGGGAAGCCGGCCGCGGGGAAGGGGAATCCCAGCGGTGGCCTCGGAAGGACCCTTCGGAAGGGTCCTTCCGAGGCCACCGCAGGCATTTTCCCCCAGCTGAGCTGCGGGAGCACTCCTTCGGAGGCTCCCGCCGCTCAGCTGGGGGAAAATGGTGCCTATGGGGAAAACATCGCAAAGCGATTTTTCCCCATAGGCAACATCGTTATACGATCGCAATAGCGATGGCAAAAATGCCATCGCTATGCGAATTCATTGTTAAACGGGGCACTCGTACGAGGCACCACTGTATATCCCATTACAGCTTTTCTCACTCTTTTGTTGACTATGAGGGCTACTCCATTCCTTCTACGGGCTTCTTGCCCACAACAGTAGATATGATACTCATCTGAACTGAATTCGCCCATTCCTGTCCATTTTAGTTCACTGACACCCAGGATGTCAATGTTTATTCTTGCCATCTCCTGTTTGACCACATCCAGCTTACCAAGATTCATCGATCTTACATTCCAGGTTCCTATGCAGTATTTTTCTTCGCAGCATCGGACTTTCCTTTCACGTCCAGGCATGTCCACAGCTGAGCGTCCTTTTGGCTTTGGCCCAACCACTTCATTAGCTCTGGAGCTACTTGTACTTGTCCTCCACCCTTCCTCAGTAGAATGTTGGACGCCTTCCGACTTGAGGGTCCCATCTTCCAGCGTCATATCTTTTAGCCTTTTGTTTCTGTTCATGGAGTTTATCTGGCAAAGATACTGGAGTGGCTTGCCAGTTCCTGCTCCAGGTGGATCACGTTTAGTCAGAACTCTCCACTATGACCTGTCTGTCTTGGGTGTCTCTGCATGGCATAGCCCATAGCTTCTCTGAATTACTCAAGCCCCTTCGCCACAATAAGGCAGTAATCCATGAAGGGGATGTAAGATATACATATCTGAGATTTTGGACAACACTCCATCTGTCTGATGCAGTGGGCTTTCGTACCACATTCTGAGGAAGCATGCTTTTGGTCATTTATAATAATAAACATGCCATCTCCTGTCTTACTCTATGATTTTATCAGGTTAAAGACTGAGATCCGTATGGCCCCCACAGAAGCGTCTATAGAACATGGTTTGCATGCAAAAAGCATCATATTTCATCTCTACTATCTTCAGTTTGAAAAATGTACAGAAGATCAAGTGATCGGAAAGACTTGCCTAGGATCTAGGAAACTACTGCTAGTCAATGGCCAAAATCCTGTTGACATTTTACCCTGGAGTCAGTGAAATCACACAAAAGCAAAGCAAAGTGTGCTTCTTATATACTGCCCCATAGTGCTTAAAGCACTCTGGATGCTTTACAATTTAGTTATGCAGGCTGCATATCGCCTCCCCCATCCCAGTGAGCTGGCGCTCAATTTATCAACTCCGGAAGGATAGAAAGCTGAGTCAACCTTGAGCAGACTATCTGAGCCCATTGGAATCAAACGCAGGTCATGAGCAGAATCTTGACTGCAGTTCTGCAGTTTAACCACTGCACCACGAGGCTCTTCACACAAGTCACAGTGGCAACTTGTACGTAACCAGGAAGACTCCAGTCACATGCTTGATTGCATGCTAATCACACAGCATCGCAGAAAACCAATACCTCACTAATTGACAACAATTCACCTTTAAAACTTACACAATTTCACTTAACCTGGGCTAAATAAAATAAAATGCCAGTCAGATTCTGGCCAGCATGGAGGTAGTGCAGAGTGGGACAGGCAAAGATTTTGACCTGGTATAAAACAGTTCCCATTTTCAATCCAATCAACATTGCCCCAAAGTGACATCTGAAGCAGGTGGGAAATCTAACCCCCACCCAATCCTCATCAGGTCTGATACTTTTTTTGAGAACTTATGATAATAATGACGACACATTGAAATCAACAACGGACTAACATTTGCCTACAAAGATTGCATTCATGAATGTCCCAAAATAATGGAGATACTATTTCTAGCTACTTAAAAATAACCCATGGAGCAATCTTTTCTTGTTCTTATTGGGGGCTGTGTACAAATATAGATTCCCAAAGGAAAGTTTGTCATCAGAGTAGTATGCGATATTATTTTTAAAATTAATGACAAATCTGCTGCTGCTGCCCAGGTCATCTGAAGGAAACTTTAGCAGCTCAAAATAAATATAATGTAATATGATATAACATAATGTAATTCAAGTTTTTTTAAAAAAAATCTATCAACACATACACAATCATGAGGATAAGTGTTTCCACTTACACATTATAAGTCTATATCAGACCTTCAAGAATGATCTTGATCTGCAGAATAGTTGTGATAAGGATGAAAGCAAATAAAAATACTGTGGTACTAATCAAGTTGCATGTAAGCTAACGTACTGCAAATATAAAGCACGGGACATATTTCTGTTTGGTAGACTTACAGAAGGGTAAGAACACCATGAAATGGCCTGCACTTTTTCCAGGCTCATTCAACGTTTTCAGCAGGTTCAGTTTTAAAAGTTCCATCTTCCATTTGCCCCAAAACTTGGCACTGGCACTTATAAGTGCAGTACAGAAACCCAGTGTAGTGTAGTGGGC